>NC_134468.1:40846706-40979907 GCF_964194025.1 Convolutriloba macropyga | reverse complement strand
TATGTTCAGTTATTTTTAAAAATTTCTAACTAGAATTTTTGTCTGTAGGGAAACTCTAATTTGCTCAAGAGACATTGTCAAATCAACTGTTTTTTTTACATTATAGCTAACTTTCTAGCTGTTGATTCGGGTAGAAGTAAGTTGTGAGGTTTGCTTTAGAGATTTAGTTTCTTTTAAGATTTCTTTTTCTAAATAAACTAGGCGTCATCTTTAATGTGACTGGCTTCTCGCATTCAACATACACTCACTTTTGTATGCATGATTGTGCATTCGTGTACGTATTTTCTTAAAATGGGTTAATGCATTCAACATACATACATTCGTGTAATCTAAGCAACGTCGCCTTCTGGTTGTATTTTGATGCACTCTCTATCGTTAAAATAAATTTTCCACCTCTGCTTGCTTTTTGGTCATCATCAACTAATCAAGATCTTTCATTAACAAATTTGTCCATGGTCTACCGCATTGTGTGTCTCACTTTGGATTGAAATCTATAGAATGTGCAATGTAAGCCTCGATAGCGTCTTCTGAGACTGAGCTTTATGTTTTCACCGCCTTTTCTAATGCTACTGATTGATTCAAAAACTAGAAAGAAAACCAAAATAGAAAGTTTCTGGGTTTTTCTTGTGCAATTTTTGTACAAGTTTCTCACATTTGATTTCTAAATTAGTACAAGTTGTTAATTTCAAAAGTTCTGTCCTTTGTTGACTTATTTTTTTTCTTGCTTATTGGCTGGCTTTTCGGTTTTCTTATTTCTGATAGAACAAAACCATTTAATATAGACAAATACTGACTCCCCCTACCAAGTCGCCATGCCTATTTCGTTTTTTAATCATTACTTGTTTTTTAAATCATACTGATTATATAATACAGAAAAAAGAACTATATGGGCATTATTTGTAAACGTAGCAAATTTTTTGAATATTCTGCAAAAAGTTAAAAAAAAATTTCGTAATAGTTGAACTTTTTCTTCTCTATATTTTCGACGTTTTGCTATCGTGATATGTTTTTTATTACTACTGATTGTGCTAATCTTGTTGGCTGCTTGGAGTGGCTCCAAGTAATAAAACTAATGAGGAGATCTGCTAGTTGCAAAGAAACAGGTCTTTGAGTTGAAAGTATTACAAATTCAGAACGAAAATTTGCCTGACATTTTTTGTATATTATTTCGCATTTACTTAATGCCGAATAATGTTAACAAATTTCAGTTCACTTGGCAGAGATTGTAGTGAAAAAAAATGTTTTGCGGGCTGGTCAGCTTTTCGCTCGAAAAAAAAGCAAAATTGCGCAGACTTTTTTGTGGCAACAAGATTTTTAGCAAAATGCAAATATCTTGCATTTAGATGTTGCATCCTGAGAGTTTTGGTATTATGTATACTTTTTCCTTTATCAAATCCTATTTATGGTCGCGGCTGATTTGGAACAGTTGAGTTTGGAGTGCATTGAAACCAGGAGTTTTTACGCTGTAACTTTTATCAAATATTCAGCAAAGGTTTTCGTTGTATTTTTGTCATACTATGCGTATTATCTCTAAATAAGATATTTGATTTGATGAATCCAAAACGAATCAATTTAGAAATCGAATTGAAATATGAGTTTCTAAAGGCTTACTACACCAATCGCCGAACATAAAATTTTTTTTCAGTTTTTCACAATTCATGAACTTTTGGTTTCGATTCAAATGGCACTAAAAGTTTTTTTCAAATCAAAATACAACCTTTGCCAAGTTTGCGAGTACGCATGATATTTGTATTCTCTTTATTAAGTTGCAAATAAAACTGTTCTGACTATTTTCGATCAAGATTTTTTTAAACGTTCATATTTTGCAGCATTTTCTTCTGCGCTTCCAGGAAAATCAAGTTTTTACCGCAATTCAAGATCTCCTGTTATTTTCGAGTCCGAACAAAACGTTTACCGATGGCGAAATCAGACGTGACCCTATCCGGTCATAATTGTGGGCAATCGCCCCACAGTGCCCCATAATTGGACTCTTGAAATCTCAAATGCTCAAAAAGACCCGTCTAACATTGGTTGTATGTTGATAATTGATAGAAAAAAAAATGTTTAGGAAAAACCCTCACGACATTTCCCATTACCAAATTTTAAGTCTAAATAAAAACTACGCATGTTTCAATGCAAGACTTATTTCATTTTCGGTTATTAGGGAAGTCTGATTAAAAGTCTTACAATCTTGCAAGTCTTGCAAAAGACTCGGGTAACACGTGCAAACTGATTCCCAAGTCAAAAGCATTCTTTCAAAAAATTTTGAGTGAAAACTTAAACTTTTAAAAATGTTGTAACGTGTCACACTTTCAGAATTGCTTTTGGCCCCTTTTCACGGGATCGTTGAAAAATGATATGAAACGATGCCAGAAGCTAAAAAGACCCCGTTAGGCCAAATAAGTGCAACTGAGGACCTTATGGGGGTTTTCATTTGTTTCTGAGCCGTTTTCAACAAATTTTTAGCCCTTAGTTTGTCAAGGTTACAGAATTGTTCGATTTAAAGAAATTCCGATAATGCAAATAGAGGAAAATTTGTGAAAAGGATGGTACTGTCAGAGTGCCCATGTTTTCCTGAGGCTCAGCTAGCCGGAAATTTGCGAAATATTGATTTGATTTTACCTCCACTGTTCAGCATGTAAATCAACGCAGTAATAGCCGAGATTAGACCTCGGCTATCGCCGTAACAGACTATGCAAGACTTTCAAAAGAAAATGAGCTAGTTACAATTTATTGTTTCTCACCTTGAGAATGAGAAATTGACGACGGAGCGTTAAATACTCCTAGGGGCTCTTGGTGAGAAGATGTTTTGCTCACTAGACATTATCTCGACAACAACTCAACTAACCATGATCAGTAGCTTAGTCATATATTTCTCGGTTTATATACTTGGAAAATCTGTCTTTAGTGGCGAAGAAATATATTGCTTCGTATTTTTTATACTGGTACTCCGATATCATTTTGAATTCTTTGTTTCATGGCAGTACACGTTTTATGTTGTTCAAAGTTCTTTGTAAAAGTTATGATTTTAGAGCCGTTTCAATAGCGCTGCAGGGATAGCATTCTATTGATCATATGATCAAATCACAATAAATGTAAATGAAATATGATCTCTTTCGATATTTGTAAATAATTGTTATTTTGTACCTAACTTTCGTTATTTTCTAACTATCTATCTTGTATTTTTTCAGTGCCGCACCTTTCTTTGTCCGAGAGGCTACATGAGGCTTGTTTTGAAATATTTTAGAAACAACATCAAAAATGGGTATTTTTGGCAGAATTTTTTTAAAGGTAAACAATGGGTCATTTTCTGTAAGCTGCGTTCTTTAAGTTGAAGATGCGCTTTGCTATTAGCTCGCTCGCGTTGTGGGTTTGGATTGTACAGACATATTTGTATTCAATGTCAATCTCGCTGCTTTATGTGCCGAGTTTGTGACGAGAGTGCCTGCATGCGATTCAAGTGATCTCGCCTCGCTGTTGTTGTAATTGATATTATGATGAGTTTCACATAGCAAGAGCGATGATTGTACGAAAACAAAAAAAGCAAGACCTTGAAAACATTTATAGGGCAAAACATTTTTAGCATGTTAACTAGTGTACTAGTGTTAATTGGTTGATGTTACTTTAGATATCTTATGTGTACGAACGAACTGAGGATTGTTATGTGTGATCTAATAAGAGCCTATTGTTGAAAAATATAGAGTACTATACGTATTGTTATCTTGAATAAAGATTGTTCTTTTACCGTTTTCTGTAGTTCGAGTCTTAGACGATATCTAGCTCGAATATTTTGGTCCACTAAGTGAAAGTAATCGGGTTAAGGATTACATCGTCCGATTTGCGTCATCTTCCGGCGCAAAGAGGCTGGTTTAGTGACAACTATTGGAACTTCTGGCGCACAGAGGCTGGGTCAGTGACTACTAATGGTTCTTTTGGCACACAGAGGCTGGTTCAATGGCAACTATTGGAACTTCTGGCGCACAGAGGCTCGGTCAGTGACTACTATTGGTACTGCACACAGAGGCTGGTTCAGTGGCAACTATTGGAACTTCTGGCGCACAGAGGCTCGGTCAGTGACTACTATTGGTACTTTTGGCACACAGAGGCTGGTTCAGTGGCAACTATTGGAACTTCTGGCGCACAGGGGCTCGGTCAGTGACTACTATTGGTACTTTTGGCACACAGAGGCTGATTCAGTGGCAACTATTGGAACTTCTGGCGCACAAAGGCTCGGGCAGTGACTACTATTGACACATTTGGCACACAGAGGCTGGTTTAGTGGCAACTATTGGAACTTCTGGCGCACAGAGGCTCGGTCAGTGACTACTATTGGTACTTTTGGCACACAGAGGCTGGTTCAGTGGCAACTATTGGAACTTCTGGCGCTCAGAGGCTCGGTCAGTGACTACTATTGGTACTTTTGGCACACAGAGGTTGGTTCAGTGGCAACGATTAGAACTTCTGGCGCACAAAGGCTCGGTCAGTGACTACTATTGGTACTTTTGGCACACAGAGACTGGTTCAGTGGCAACTATTGGAACTTCTGGCGCACAGAGGCTCGGTCAGTGACTACTATTGGTACTTCTGGTACACAGAAGCTGGGTCAGTGACTACTATTGGACCTTCTGGCACACAGAGGCTGGTTCAGTGGCGATTCTTGGAACTTCTGGCACACAGAGGCTGGCTCAGTGGCAACTATTGGAACTACTGGCGCACAGAGGCTCGGTCAGTGAATACTATTGGTACTTTTGGCACGCAGAGTCTGGTTCAGTGGCAATTATTGGAACTTCTGGCGCACAGAGGCTCGGTCTGTGACTACTATTGGTACTTCTGGTGCAAAGAGGCCGGGTCAGTGATTACTATTGGAAGTTCTGGCGCACAGAGGCTGGGTCAGTGACTACTATTAGTACTTCTGGTGCACAGAGCTCGGGTTAGTGACTGCTATTGGTACTTTTGGCACGCGTAGTCTGGTTCAGTGGCGATTCTTGGAACTTCTGGCACACAGAGGCTGGCTCAGTGGCAACTATTGGAAATACTGGCGCACAGAGGCTCGGTCAGGGAATACTATTGGTACTTTTGGCACGCAGAGTCTGGCTCAGTGGCAATTATTGGAACTTCTGGCGCACAGAGGCTCGGTCTGTGACTACTATTGGTACTTTTGGCACGCAGAGTCTGGTTCAGTGGCAATTATTGGAACTTCTGGCGCACAGAGGCTCGGTCTGTGACTACTATTGGTACTTCTGGTGCACAGAGGCTGGGTCAGTGACTACTATTGGAAGTTCTGGCGCACAGAGGCTGGGTCAGTGACTACTATTAGTACTTCTGGTGCACAGAGCTCGGGTTAGTGACTGCTATTGGTGTTGTAGCGAAAAGGGGCTAAGGCAGTGACAGTTTTTGGTCTTCTGGCACACAGTGGATTGGACGTTTGTTCGACCGGTGTTATTTGGGGCAGGGAAGTGTGGAAAAAAAACTGTTAGGCAAAACCTTAGTCTTCAACATTCTAAACTTCTAAGTAAACTCTATTTCTAACTGGTGCTACCTATATCCACACTGGCGGCGGACCCCCAACTTAGACACAAGTAATCGAAAAAAAAATTGAGTGCTCAATTAGCCGAATCACTTGCGTGCTCAATTAGCCGAACAACTTTGAGTGCTCAATTAGCCGAATAACTTGGGTGCTCAACTTGCCGAATAACTTTGAGTGCTCAATTATCCAATCAACTTTGAGTGCTGAATAAGCGGAATAACTTTGGGTGCTCAATTAGCCGAATAACTTGGCTGCTCAATTAGCCGAATAACTTTGAGTGCTCAATTAGCCGAAAAACTTTGGGTGCTCAATTAGCCGAATAACTTTGGGTGCTCAATTAGCCGAATAACTTGGGTGCTCAATTAGCCGAATAACTTTGGGTGCTCAATTAGCCGAATAAATTGGGTGCTCAATTAGCCGAATAAATTTGAGTGCTCAATTAGCCGAATAACCTTAGGTGCTCAATTAGCCGAAAATTTTTCAAAGGTTCAATTAGCCGAAATTTTTTCGAGTTTTCAATTAGCCGAAAAATTTTCAAGTGTTCAATTAGCCGAAAAGTTTTCGAGTATTCAATTAGCCGAAAAGTTTTCGAGTTTTCAATTAGCCGAAAAATTTTCGAGTGTTCAATTAGCCAAAAAATTCTCAAGTGTTCAATTAGCCGAAATTTTTTTGAGTGTTCAGTTAGCCGAAAATTTCTCAAGTGTTCAGTTAGCCGAAAATTTTTCGAGTGTTCAATTAGCCGAAAAATTATCAAGTGTTCAATTAGCCGAAAAATTTTCGATTGTTTATTGAGCCGAAAAATTTCGTAGTCTTCAATTAGCCGAAAATTTTTGAGTGTTCATTTAGCCGAAAGATTTCTTAGTGTGCATAAGCCGAAAAAATTTCCGAGTTTTCAATTAGCCGAAAACTTTTCGAGTGTTCAATTAGCCGAAAACTTTCCTAGTGTTCAATTAGCTGAAAATTTTTTCGTGTGTTCAATAGGCCGAAAATTTTCCTAGTGTTCACTAACCGAAAACAAAGTTATCGTCAATAACTCTTTTTGACCAGTGAAAATAAAAGCAAATGCTCTGTTCTAGCTCCCTCAGTCCTAGCTCCCTCAGTCGAACAATAGGCAAATTGCATGAACCTCAGTACTCCCGTCACGTAAAATCTTCCATTGCCGAGCCTGGCTTGAGCTTCAAAGCTTTCAAGCAGAAGAAAACTGTGCAGTATAAGTTAAGCGTTGAGTACCCACACGCAGACAAAGTTAATATTTGGCACGACGCCATAAATAATAGTTTAACGCCTCATCACAATAACAATCATAGCCCATTATCCGCACAAGGGTTGATTAAGGAGTTTAATTTTGTTAAGAACAAAATAAGCGCACTGGTCTACTGCCCCCGGCAAGGAGCTCCCGATATCTTTGCAGCACTTAAACAAACAGATTTCGTTGTAGTCCACGTCTTGAAAGATTTGCCTTCAAAACGCAAAGCAAAAGACCCAGCAGTTGTAAACGAATTCACACAATTGCATCCAACTTTCTCTTTTGAGATCGAGTCCCTAACAATTGTAAGATTCTAGAGCTTCGACCTTAATCGTCTCATTAAGAAAACGCGTCTGAAGAGACTGAACCAGCGACGTCGAAAAGCTCGGGCTAACAGGGTTGCTGCTCTCTTGGAGGATTCCGCTCTCGAGCCGTGGCTAGCTTAACTGCAAGGCTATAGCTCGGTAGTGAATTCCTCCTGGTTAGTGGCGGTGCTGTTCAATTGAGCTCGTCGGCCTTCCTCGTTAATCTTAAAACATTATCTCACAAACGAAACACATCGCTTACGTCCCTGATCGCTTCGAGAAAGCGTTAACCCTCAAATTGTATTCCCATAGTTGAATATTGTATTCTAAAATTGTTGAGTGGATAAGTGTTCATTCTAAAAGAAGGTCAATTTTAAAACAGTTCCAAGGATGGAAGCCCAAGTAACAAAATTGATTGAAGCAAGATCTAAAGCCTAACTAAACGTAAACGAAGTTTACAGAGGCATAGATGAAGCCATTGAAGGCGCTGCACGAAATGACCAGTTAATGAAGCTAGCCGCCCGACACCCTAACAAAGCACAAATCACCGAGGACTTGGAACTCTGTTTGAAGGAAGCTAGCAAAACACATGATAAGTATGTGATAAGGGCGCGCCAATACATAGAGTCACTAACAGAACCCCAAAGTACAAGCAAAACTCAGAGGAAAACGTCGAGTAGAGTTACAAAGACGAATTCGATGGCATCAAGTCAAAAACGCCTAATAGCAAATTTCAATCGAGAAGAGGTAGAAAAAGAAAGCGAAAATAATTTAAAACGGGCTCAACAAAAGCATCAACTAGAGCTGAACACAATAAGCGAAGAAAACAGAAAAAGTTTTTTTGAAGCCAAAATGGACGAGCTCGAGGCGATGGATTCCTCGAATGAAAGCCTCGGTAACAAATTTGACGAGCAACTGACCTCAAACCGTATCGATACTGTTGAGCGCGTAACTGATTGTGTAAACAATACAAACCCCAATAATACAATGCCTGCTGCGATCGAAACAATGCCTTCAGAAGAACCACGAAATTTAGGAGCTGCTAATCCAGGAATTGGTGCTCCACAGATGGAGATCAATCCACTCCTTAGCAGATCAAGACATCATGTACCAATTGAAAGTTTGCAATATAATGACGTGCAGATTGGTCCATCCCTAACAGACATTACTCAAGTCCCGCAAGCTTCATTAGGAGGTTTCCACGATCATTCACAATTGGCTAATACTAATGATAGCTTCGTCCGAACATTCAGAGGGGTATCATACTTCCTTTCTTTGGGAAAAAATGACGCGCAGTAACCTGAGGAAAATCCGCAATCAGACAATGAGAACATTCAAGTAGCTGTTAATTTTTCGGACAATGCCGTTAGACCTAACCATCTTTCTGCCCAGGGTGGAGCGTCGAATCTGACGTCAAATGATGCCAATAACTCTGAACGACAACAGACCCGAGCAGCGCACATAAAAAACAATATAATGCTAAGTCCACGCACAAACATCCCAATTTTTGCGAATCAGAGCACAAACAATCAAAATGTTGTTGCTAAAACAAGCAACTCGAATGTTGTCTTAAGCCAACCGTTGAACACTCAGAATCAAAATGCACACGTTCACAGTAGACATAACCCAATTCCGAACCATCGTCAAAATTATTATCCAATGGCAAGCCACCTCTTACCAAATTTAAAGCTTTGGCAAACGCCAACTTTAGATACTGTAGCCCAGTCAGTTTCCCAAGTGAATGCACAAATGTCAAACTCAAATATGATCCAACCTGTGGCATCGTTTTCGAGTGGTGGTACAACTTTTTATCATCAAAACCCCTTCTCAACAGCTATCATGGTAAATCAGCCAAATAAACCATCGTCAGCACCTTTGCAAAAACATGAAGCTCCAACGCCTCTTTCTCATCAACCAACGATGCCCATATACCCGTCAAAGGCTTTATCGCCTCACCCCGAAGCACAAATACCTCAAACAAATCAGTCATTCAATGTGAAAGATTTGGCTGACGCGATAAATTCTAGTCGTCTGAATCTTTTGCCTAAATCGAACCTTGCCAATTACAATATAGACCCACTTTTGTGGCACGACTGGATAGGACAATTCAGATGTGCAATAGATTCTCAGAATCTCTCAGATGCTGCCAAGCTAGTCCATATACTAGGGAGAACTTAAACTTTGGTTCTGATATAGTGGACGTTCCCCATTTGCAAGAAACCTACCCGTACTTGACTGCTCTCGATCCCGTTCGGTGTAGCTATTCGAATATCGAAATGATTCTAGGCCAGGACGTTTACCACGCCATCCGCCCGATTAAGTATCCTGAAAGTGAATCAAAAGGCACACCCGTTGCCGTCCGTCTACCAATAGGATGGGTGTTGAGTGGTCCATTGCCTTCAAGCTCTAATTTCGTTTCGTCCTGCTTCAAAGCTATTATTGAGCCAGAACAAGATTTAGTAGAACAGTTAAGAACCTGGTACGAATTGGAGTCTTACGGTGCAATGAAAGAAGTCAATTCAAGGTCATCAGCAGACCGCAGAGCAGTCGAAATCTTAGAGAAAACGACGACGCACGATCACGATGGTGAAAGAGATCAAGTTGGAATGCTTTGGGCTAATGACGACCTCGACTTACCAAACAACTATTACTCAGCGCTCTTGCACCTAAAGTCCCTCGAGAAAAGGCTTTCTAAGGACGAAGAACTTCGGTCTAAATATTCAAAGAATATAAGTGATGATGTCGAGAAAGGCTACGTTTTTCGGATAGAAAACCCAAAAGATCTCAGTCAACGATCGAAGCGTGAGTGGTACTTACCACATCACCCTGTAATAAACCAAATAAACCTGGAAAAATTAGAAGGGTATTGAACGGCGCTGCACAATTCCACGGAAATTCCTTAAACAAATCGTTACTAACTTGCCCTGACCTACTCCAGCGTCTCATCCTTACTCTCATCCGTTTTAGTCAGCATAAGTATGCCGTCTCCGCCGATATCGAAGGTATGTTCCTTCAAGTGGGCGTCCCACTTGCCGACCAGCCCTGCCTCAACTTTTTGTGACGGGAGGACCCATCATCAGAATTGATGGTATAGCAATATAGCCGAAATATATTCGGTTCGAAGGGTTTGCCAACTTGCGCGAATTTTGCGCTTCAGAAAACAGCAAAAGACAACATTCGTAAGTTCCCCGATGCTGCACAAGCAGTAGTAGATAAGTTCTATATGGACGACTATTTGGATTCTCTAGAAACACCACACGAAACACTAAGAAGAACCAAAAATTTAGTTGAGTTATTGAAGTTAGGAGGACTCAAGCTAACAAAATTTATTAGTAACACACCACAATTGCTCGATGAAATTGAAAACAATTATCAATTTTGCCTACCTAAAGTTATTCTAGTTTCTGATGAAGAAGCTTCTTCACATGTTCTGAGTCTAAAATGGGAACATCGAAAGGATACCTTAGTCGTTAGTCGAGGCACGAAGTGCGACGAAAGCAACAAAGTCACGCAACGCTTAGTCCTCAGCCTAGTAGCAAAAGTCTTCGACCCCATAGGGTTGGTCGCGCCATTCACGGTTACTGCTCGACTTTTGTTGAAGGACATTTGGAGACTGAGTGGCCAAAACTGGGATAACACATTGCCCATTGAAATGATGAATAGGTTCAAGATCTGGAGTTCAGATCTGCCTAAATTATGCAACCTAAGTATCCCGAGAGGTTTCTTCTCCGGAGCTTTCGATCAGTTGGAGCTTCATGTTTTCGGAGACAGCTCTCAAGATGTCTTTAGTTCAATTGCCTTTCTCAGGGCCAAAGTAAAATCAGAAAGTCAAGAACGCACCGAAATTGCTTTTGTTCTTGGAAAAGCGAGGGTTGCCCCCATGAAGTGTTTAACAGTTCCTAAACTAGAACTACAGGCCGTCCTCCTGGCGACACCATTGAAAGTTGACATAACTAAAGCCCTAACAATTCCTCTGAGCAGAGTCTTTACGTGGACTGATAGCGCCACTGTCCTACAGTGGCTGGGTTCACTTGACAAGCAATCTATATTTGCTGCTAACAGCGTTTCTGAAATTCTAGTGTCAACAACAGTTGATCAATGGTTCCATGTGTCAATTGCAGACAGCCCAGCAGATGCTGGAACTAGAGGCATGTCAGCTGAAAACCTACGAGCAAGCAGTTGGTTAACAGGGCCAAGCTTTTTGTTGACTTCTCACTTCCCTTTTCAACCCAGCACAAGGATTAGAGATTCAAAGGATTAGCACAAGGATTAGCCTTCAAACAAAACCATGCACGTACAATTCACAAAAGGATGAAACTGAGCCAGAAGTGGCGTTTGCCGTCAATACAACGCAACCTGAAAAAATATTTGACTTCGATAGGTACAGTTCTTTCAGCAAGCTAGTTCGAATTTCAGCCTATCTCCTCCGTATACTCCCTAAACATGCTTCATATCGTACACCAGACCGCATTATTTGCAATCCTGATGAACTTCGAGTAGCTGAACCTAAGCTTCAGTTTCTCATGCAGTTGGAATCATTCCCAGTTGAACAAAAACTTCTTTTTGATGGTAAACAAATTAACAAGAAGAGTCGCATTGCACCACTTTCGCCCTTCATTGGCCCAAATGCCTTGATTAGATCAACCGGCTGATTGAAACGTTTAGTCGAGGCTGACTATGACCTCAAACACCCCATTATTTTAGATAGCCGCCATTCTGCAGTAAAAATGTTTCTTTTGAAGGAACACCAGGAACACCACCACGAAGGTGTTGAATTCTTACGAGCTTTCATCCAGCGCTGTTTTGCTATCATCAGGCTTCGTCCCGCTTTGACGTCAATCAAGCACAATTGTATTTTATGTCGGAAGCGTAGTGCAGACACAGTGAAGCCAATGATGGCGGATCTACCAGTCGGGCGTCTGTCCCATGGTAATCCCCCTTTCTTCATCTCAGGGATAGGTTACTTCGGACCGTTCTATGTCGCCGTCCAGCGTTCAATTGAGAAGCACTGGGGGTTCCTTTTAACGTTCCTTACAAATCGAGCTCTCCATATTGAGGTAGTAAATTCTATGGAGACCAGCTCTTGTGTTATGGGGATAGAAATATTCATCGCACGAATAGGAACACCGCAAGTTCTATGGTCAGACCATGGAACAATTTTTAATGGTGCAGAGAAAGAGTTGTCAGCTTGTTTTAAAGCTTTAAACCAGCGAACGATTGCAAGCAAAATGTCACAGAAAGGTATTAAGTGGCTTTTTAACCCTCCATCTTCCCCTCATCATGGTGGTTCGTGGGAACTCATGTAAGGAGTGTCAACCGGACATTCTACGCTGTTCTCGGTAACCCCCGATTGACTGACGAGGTGCTTCAAACAACATTCTGTCTAGCTGAAATGACACTCAACAACCGGCCGCTCAATTCTGTAAGCAATGATCCACCAGAAATGGACACAATTACTCCAAATCATTTCCTTCTCGGGTTCCGTCCTAGTATGCTCCGTCCTAGGTTCATTAGTTGAAAGTGAAGACTTTTATCACAGAAAGCGGTACGTCCTTTTCCAATAATATGTCGACTCAATTTGGAAACGATGGTTGGATGAGTACGTACCGGCTCTGAATCGCCGCAGTAAATGGTCAAAATCTGCCTCAGATGAGCTAAAAACAGGAGATCTGGTATGACTTGCCGAAGACTCATCTCCCCGAGGCCATTTTCCTCTAGGACGTATCGAAAAACTTCGCCTTGGTGATGACGGCTTTGCCCGTTCCGCCGAAATAAGGACTAAGCCCGGTAACTATGCCAGACCCGTTGTTAAATTAATTCAAGTTTTTGCTACACCACTTTCGAGGCCGGAGGATGTTGTGAACACAAATGTAAGCGAGCAAGAAATTTAAGCGAGAAATGTGAACGAGTTTAAGTTTAAATTGTATTTGTAACTAAACAAGTAACCATAGCGCAGTTAGTATAGTACTGTACTCTCAATCTAAAGACCGGTGGTTCGAACCCCAACCATGTCGAACCGTACGAAGCAAAATCCGTATTCTAATACATGTGCCTTGAGCAACGAACCGTTTGAGAGCGGTTTTCAGCTAAACTAGCCCGATTTAGACTAAGATGACTTAGATATAAAATTATTAGACTAACAAAACGCATTGAATGGTTTAACTTTAAGGCCAAAGCAAGGCCAAATAGGTCCTGTCTAGCTTTTTTTGCCGCCAGTGTTACTTTAGATATCTTATGTGTACGAACGAACTGAGGATTGTTACGTGTGATCTAATAAGAGCTTATTGTTGAAAAATAAAGAGTACTATACGTATTGTTATCTTGAATAAAGATTGTTCTTTTACCGTTTTCTGTAGTTCGAGTCTTAGACGTTATCTAGCTCGAATAGTTGAAAAATGTTAATTGAGATACAAATGATGGAAGAGACGTTCTATAAGATGCTAATTTCAAGATGCCTAATCGGCTGTAGGCCTATCGACTGTAGGCATATTTGTTTAATCGGCTGTAGGCGGTTTTATTGAATGTGGACATATATGAGATCAATTGTCGAAACATAAGTAGTTTTTTTTAAAGGCCGAATCTTTTAAGGAATGAGAGGTTTAATCAACCAGCTTAGCCACATTTGGCGGTTGTTTCATATTTCTTCAATCAATTTGTTCAGATTTTTAAAATTTAGTGCTGTTTTGATCCTTTTGTCTTTTTTAACAGTAACAGCTCTTAAAGAGATGAGATGAAGCATTGAGCCAAACAATTCGTCAAATTTTCAACATTTGATTTGTTGAACAATTTGGAAAACTCGTATTTTAATCAGTCCCGCAGGTTTGATGGAAACCTTCGCCCTCAATGATGCTCAGGACAAAACATTTTATGAAACGTTGATTGCACTGTTTGCGTTTTGCGCCCTCAAACATGAATGACTAATTATGGAAACGTTTAGCGGCTCTGATGTTGTAGCAGTAGAAATACTGGATATATAAATTCATCTAATCAGAGACTGAGAAGAGACTATTCTCTTATATATAGAGAGAACTCCAATAACTATAGTCAGTCTAATAGAGTAGTTGCACGATGTGCGCATCTCTGACTCCGGTGTAATTCTTTAAAACCACCGTTATAATTGAAATATATCTTCAGTGTTTTACTGAGTCGGTTAGTCTGAGAGATATAGGTGAGCCTACTTCGCGCGTAGAAATAAGTAGTTCTAACTCTTTATACTTTACGGCTGTAAAAGGAGCCCTTAACTGGTCTGCCTTAATGTTTACTGGCATTGATTATAATTATTGTTAATGGAATTAATTGGAGAATGTGAAGTTGCTTTGACCAATGTCGGTCTTAGTTTTCTAAATTGGTCTCAACCTTGAAGATGGTTGAGGCCTTGGGTAAGACAATGGACTCTAGGCATTCTGAATTTAACTACCGGCTGGAGTACGATCGGACCCTTGGTTTGTAAATGGTTCAATTGAGAAATCCTTTAGTTAAAAGTTGCCAAAGCAATCAGTCCAACAAGCCAATGTAGATTTGTTCACAATCAGCACTGCCAATAAAGTTGCCCACAATGCTTCACGCGCTACCCAAATGGATTAGATTTTCAAATTTTCATTTCTGTTTGTCATTGTCGTGTACTGATTGCATTGTATTTGTCATTCACTATTGTTGCCACGATATACTCAGCCGAACTATTATAGTTGGAATTAAACTGGTGGTTATATTCAAAACCTTGGTGATAATTTTCTGAGCTGTTATTTTGGGTATCCTATTCAACAGATTACACTTTTGTTTGAATATTTGTTTGACCTTTAGTCTCTTAAGGTTTTTAGCCATATCTAGCAAAATTGTTTTGCAGGCCGAAAATGTGACATTAAATGCCACTGGCCACGAGTAATGCTTTTTGTTTTGTGTGTTGACAACCGAAAAAAGCAAAATCGGAAAATTTGTGGTTCCTGATTGACACACCAATTTCGGTATGAAATCTGGAAGGCTTTGTTGGTGGAGAATTAATCTGGTTGTAAGCTCCGTTAATTTTTGGCAAGAGAAGTATTAAGTCGAATTTTATTCTGCTCTCGCTTAAGTGTCCCAAGGTTCATTTAGATACTAGGTCAGTGGCATGACAAGGTTCAACCTTTTCCTTAGAGAATGCACGGCACATTTAGTCGTGTCATCTGTTTTGCGGTGAACGCATCTCGATGTGTCGATTTCTCCTTGTTTCTGTGATGACAATCCTTGTTTGGCTAATTAAATTTTGGTGAAAAAATTTTATTGATCAGCCCTTTGATTGTTTACTAGTTACAAACGCATTGCAATCGAACGCTATGCTGAGAATCAAGATGAAAGCTTCTGCAATGGGACGCCAAACTTCTAATGTAGTCAGAAGGTCAAGTATGAAATTTACTACGAATGATAGGACCACATTTTGCCCTTACACTGAACAACAAAAAAGAACAGATTTTCATTCTGTTTGAACCCAGCGTGATGCCGATTTCATTCAGGTTTCGATATTTATTTGAGAGTTAGCATCTTCTGGTGTATTGCATTTTCTCCCAGGTTGTGCTGACGCTTTAGAAATAGTGTCTTTGTAGATCTGTTCCAAAATGCACGAGGTAATGCCTATAAAGGATGAAACAACCAACTGAAAACCAACAAAAATACCTGCAACAGATTTGATATTAACTTAACGCAGCGTGAAATGAAGATTAGTTATGTATCACAAGATGCCAGCTTAATTTTGGTTGTTGCAATGTTAGTTTTTAAAGATCTCCGAATTTTTTGCCTGAACAAAATTAAGCCTGCTAGAGAACATTTTTTTTCTCACCAACTAAACACAACAAAACTCAAGTCTGAAAATTCTCAAAGTTTTTATCAGCTGACGATGGAAACTAAAAGTTTGCAGCTAAGAATAAAAATTTCTTAAATTATCAGCTGTTTAATATTGAATTTACTTTGGGAGATCTCAAAAGCAAACTTTGTCAACAATGGTGCCTGTTTTGAAAAACTTTTTGAAAACGCCTAATATGAAAAATTTTCATGCCAATGGCGATTCTTATAGTTAAGAATGATGCCAAAGGTAAAGTTTTTTTACGTAGAACTTAGAGGAATTTGTATTAATTTAAGTACTTCAGAGCTCACAGAAATTTAACTGAAAAATAGAAAAAAAACATTTTTGTGATGTATGATTTTGTTGTTCAGAATTTCTGTAGTGATATTAATCGGACTGTGTGAGTTTTTGGAAACATTGGTACTCAATTTTTGGTATTTTCATCTAATTTGCAATGAGGACTCAGTGAATTTGTCAAAAATGATTGCAACTTCTGAGCTAGTCTGAAGTTCACTGTAAAATTTGGCTGTAACTTGCAGCTGATCTTGTTTGATTCAATATCTTTATTTATCGAAAAAAATTAGTGTCAGTTTTTTCTAGGACTCGAGATATTGAACCAAACAAGACCAATTGTAAGTTACAGCCGAATTTTGTCCTGAGAAGAGGTTTTTTTATTTCAGCATTGAATACAACCCTTAAAGTATTATCTACTTTACAAACCAAGAAGTGGGAACTTTTAAACGTCTGTTATACATGATTTTACCAGTAAACTGTTAAGAAATTCCCGGATCTTTTCTGGTTTTGTGCCAACCTATTGGTTGCATTTTATTTGCACCACAGACGAACGTGCCATATTTTTACACAACTTTATCATGTAATGACAAGTGTTTTGTAATTGGGGAGCATAACATACCGAGGGGGTACAAACCAAAAAGCTTCAAAATCGCATAGGTTTAAGTTTCAATATCCCAAAAGATTCAATATCCTATAGGGCAGAGCAAACCAGAACTGAATCAACCTAAGGACCTTTTGCTTTTTTGTGTTGTCAGTAATCTGTTTTTGTCTCTGTTTGCACTGGCTAGTCCAAACTTTTGAGTAGTATTTAACTGCATGAAAATTATGCTCGTGAACAGCGGTTTTTTAATTAATTCCTGTCTACTGCGTGTTTTTTTGTATGTGATTTATTTTTCCACTTGCGCACTATTTTTGTTTTTGGGATAGTAAGTCGTCACCGCTCAGATAAGATGTTTTCGTTGTAATTGTTAAAACTGGAACAAGTATAAAGAGCCTGTATATTAGAATAGTAGTCGCCAATTATTTACTACAAACGTATGACCATGAGCTGCTCAGACTTAATTTTGGCGCATTGATAGAAGTTTAGACTGCACTAACCCAATAGCCTCTATTTTGTTTTACTGAAGATAAATTGCGTTTAAACAACTTAAGATACTCTTGAAGTGCAATGTTTCAGAAATTTGGGATTTTACAATTCAGCAGAAAGGCTTTGAGAATCCAGTCTGAGTGCCTGTTTCAAAATGATGAAGTGACTGTGCCAATCCGAAAGGAGATCTTAACAATATCTAACCTCCCGAGTCCGTAGGATGATCCCAAATGGTGCTGGAACCTAGCGTTTAGGTATCCGGTATAAATTTTGAAATATACAAGCATTTGGAATGAAAGGCTTAAAAAATGTTGATTAATTTTACATTTCCAATAATGAGAACGCAAATGTGAAGGTTTAGGCGAGTAATATGCAAATTAACTCATGCTTACTAAATACAGCTTACTAATAAATTCATTTCGCATCAACAACCATTTACACACTAAATAAAGTTCAGGTAAATTTACCTGAAAAAATACCTTAACTTACCTTAACTTACCTCAACTTTACCTGAAAATTGCCTGAAAAATTAAGGGGGCACCACCTGAAGTTTTACCTGAACATATCTTGAATTTACCTGAAAAACACACCTGAACAGGTAAGGTAAAATTACCTAAACTTACCTGAAAAACGCGCAAAAATTACCTTAAAATTTAAGGTAAAAGTACCTGAATAAATACCTGAAATTTACCTTAAAAATACCTTAAATTTAACCTGAACTTTTAAGGTAAACTATATTAGTTAAGGTGAATTTACCTTAAAAATTGAGGTAAAAATTTAAGGTGTTTTTATAGTAAGTTAAGGTATGTTAAGGTAAAAGTTCAGGTGGTGCCCCCTTAATTTTTCAGGTAAATTTCAGGTAAACACTAAGGAATTTAAGGTAAAATTAAGGTGCGTTAACGTGTGTTAAGGTAAAGTTCAGTAAGGCAAAACTACCTGAACCGGTTTAGGTAAAAAATTTTCAGGTAAAATTACCTGAAAAATTAAGGTAAACCCTATGTACATAGTCGACTGGGGAAAAAGTCTTAGCTTGTTCATGAGCATCTTTAGTTTCTTTGAAACTTTTCAACCATATATGTAAATCTATACCAATGGTGCGTTTTGGCGAACCCATTCTAGGATCAATTGAAAGTGAAAAATCGAGTATTTATGTTTCCTTAAAAAAAGCTGTTTTGGACCTTTTTTAATGCACCGGTACCACTCGACATCGGTTTGTGAGCAGTTTTTACACGAACAAAGGCGTGTGAAAAATAAAAATGCCAATTTTTGCAAAATTGGTGCGTTACTGCTTTTTTGAGTTTTTTTGAGCACTCGCTGAAATTTTTTTTGGTATTTGATGTAGTGTAGGTCAACAAATATTAGCTCAAATTGCTTCATATAATTATCATTGTAAAGCTCTTGTAATAAACTTCAACATTTCGTTTGGTAATTTTATTAAAAATATACAATTATGTACTGCAGAAAGTTAAAAAAAATTTAAGGTAAGTTAAGGTAATTTTACCTTAACACAGTTCAGGTAATTTTTTATCTTAACTCAAGTTAAGGTAAAGTTAAGGTAATTGTTACCGTAATTTTATCTTAACAAAGGTTTACCTTAACTGCGTAAAGGTAAAATTACCTGAACTTTTTTTAGTGTGTAGAGATTAGGCTTATTGGGAAATCATCCAAAAACAACTATCGCTTATTGTAGCAAGTTTGGGGCCATTAGAATGGTTATCGTGTAAGATCTTACAATACTTTCCACAGAATCTTTCAAAATAAATAAGACAAAAGTATTTATCTTGTCAGATTCTCTCAAAAATATTGTAAGATATTAAAACATAACGTTCTTACAAGATTAATAAATTACTACGTTAAAATAACTCGGATATATGCGACCATTTCAAAGATTTCAATGCGCTCAACGAAGAATAATACGCACAGAAGTATCAACACGAGTGCATCGGAGCTGAAAGGAATTTGCAAGTATTTTACAAGACAGCCAATCACCTTTTGTCCGAATTTGTCAAAAATTTGTCAAAAATTCTTCTGAATTTTGTGGGAAGAAATTTTGTCTAAAGATATTCAACTTTTGCAAGAATCTTGCAAAATCATACATGATAGTCATTCTCTCTCGTCCAGGGGTATATTTTCACTAATACTAAAGCAATATAATACATTAAATTTATAAGCTATTACAATTTTCATTTATGATTGAAAAGGAAAACACAAGGCCTTTTTTTCAGTAGTTGACCCAAAATGTTTCATTAAAGTAACAAAAAATAGGGTCAACGAAACAGAACATTATATATTCCTTTCAAACTTTGTCCAGCAGATTCCCTGATTTCCTGTCATCTTTAATTCCTCGCTGAGCCCGCTTAAAAATAGCGGGAGTTGAAAAAGGAAATATGATTTATTTCACTTTTATGGCTTACATGTATAGCATTAGCAACTCATAAAATATTGATTTTTCAACAGTATTTTTTGCTTTGGAGATAAAAACTATGACATAGGCAAATTTTATAGTAATAGAGCACAATTTGTTGGATTTGTTGAGGAATAATCTACGCCAGAACTTTCAGGTAAACTATTTCTTTTTCTATTTTGAGAAAAAAACCCAAAACATTTTATATATGTTGGAAATCGACCCATCAAAACGAAAATTCTATAAAACTAAGATCACGGTGTTCAGCAAAGATCTGTTCAGCAAAGATCACTATTGGCTTCAAATTTTTTTTTACTAAAATACTGTTCCTCGACCTACACAATTTTCACCTATTTTTGCTAATCAGGTATCAGATATCGTTGCCCTCAAATCAAACGATAAAATATCAAAAACCCGCTAAGCGAACATCAAAGCTGAGTTAACGTGTTAACGCTGAATTAATCAATCCGTGTGTTAATTATGAACGCTTACGATTTTTGAATTCGAGATTTCTATTGGAAGATTTAGAAATTGAGAATTTTGCGCTGCGGCATCAGCAAACGGGCATGAAAACTAGAGTGCGTCAGGGGGAGATGAGTGCAAATAATATTACCCACTAAGCTGGGAGTCATAAGCGAAAACGATATAATATTTTAAACAAGGAGGCTCAGTAATGTGCGTTCGCACATAATGTTCCGACCCCTCTCAACCACATTTTCGGCTTAATTGTGTAACAAATGGGGAAGGGATAGAAAACTTTCAAAAGCTCCAGTATTAATAAATGGTGTATGCATAAAAATTCAATTCCAATCAAAGAAACTCATTGGAACTTCAAAAAACACCGCTTTAGAGGGCCGTGGAGATTTGCCATTATTGAGAATACGAGACAAGACAAACAACAAAATCAAACATTAGCGACATCCAAAACTCAATTTCTATTTGTACAAAAATTAATAACAAATACTAAATAACGTCAGTTAAAACCAAAACTGAACAAATGACGAGTTCATTGTTCAGCACTATAAAAGATTTGGAACTGGTCCTTAATGAGACTCTGCAACAAAAAGACAGAAACAACAAAAGCGGCTAACTTAAAATTTACGCTCATAGTATTTGGAAACAATTGGTTAAACAAATAGTAAACAAAGCCATTAGACATGAAGTGGAACCATTGAATACGTTCGTATTACAAACACTTATAACTCCTTTGGATAATACATTGAGATCTGACATTATTAAGATTTTTTTCATGCGACTACAAAAAAAAACAAATACAGAAAAACAAAAACTAAAAAAAAATTTTTTACTAAGACGAAACGGTGTAGAAACCGTTCTGAAGAAGCCTAAGAAGGTCGGTTTCGAAGCCTGAAAAACGCTTGTTTAGACATTTTTTGAACTCCAGTAAAATGATATGTGACCACTCATGAATGAGACTAACAAGCAGACAATAAAAGAGGAAAGTGAAAACAACAACTGTATTTTAGAAAACATTTAATTTAAAAGTAATGAAAATTGGTAGCTATAAATTGAACACATAATTAAGTTTAAGTTGTATAATTTTCTAAACGCGGCCATGGAGACTTTTTTCATCAGATTATGTGCTACCTACGTTTACAAAAAGAACGTCAGTACAGACAAAAAAAAACAAATATCTTTCGAAAAACCTGTCGTAGCCGTTAAAATCATAAAGACATCATTTATAATATTAGCTCCATTAAATATCGCTTCCACTTCATGCCATCAATGTGGTATGTGACCTGTGAATAATAACAATAGACAACAATAGGCAATAAACAACAGAAGATGCAAAATTGAAAATTAATTTTTTAAAACACTTACTTTCAAAAATAACAAAATAATCAGCATTAAACTAAAATTGTTAGACAGCTTCATTTATTCGTCCAATAGAAGCCCTTGAGATCTGTAATTCTTCAGATAATGTCATGCGTTAACAAAAAATAATTTTAAATACAGGCAAAAATCAAAAATAAAAAAATTCGAAAAACTGATGTTATACTCGTTATAACCATAATCATTTCGCTGAAAACTTTAGATATGTTCAACAGCGCCTTTTTCAGACGCCAAATTTGTGAAGTGTGACGTGTAAATAACAAGAATTGGTAATTAACGAAAATAGACAAAAAGTACAGAAGATGGAATGTCAAGAAATACAAGTTTTATTTGAAAACAATATTACCCAAAGTCATGAAAACCATCTGCTACCAATTGAAATCATCAGCTGAGATCAAATAATGCGTCTAATGAAAAACCATTGAAACATGTCGTCAATCAATATTTGTCATATGTGAACGAAAAGAAAATCAAACAGACAAAAACCGAAAAATGATTTAATTTTTCTTTCGGTAAACACCGTGTCGAAGCCGTTAAGATCATAATTTCAGTAAAAAGTTAGTTAATTCAATTGCATTTTACTTCAATCTTGAAAAAGTAATATGCGTCCAATAAATTTGCGACTTGGAAACAAAAAAAAACAAAAGATACGCAAAAAATAACTTTTTTTTTAAAACAATTACTTTTAAATTTGTGAAAACTTGTCAACAGTAAAAAGATGAATGATGATATGCGAGAAACATTTGAATATTTTTGTTTAGTCTACTAAAGAAGCCACTGGGCGCTGGCACTACACAACGTTTGTCATATGTAAAAAAATTTCTTTAATTACAGTCAAAAATCAAAAAAAAAATTTTTTTTTGCTAAAAACCGTTGTCGAAGCAGTTGAAACCATTATCTTTTCAATTTAGAAAAAGATATCTCATACTGCGCTTTTTTAACTTTAGGTTGTAATTTCTGATTTATGATTAATGAGATTAGGTAACAAATAAACAAAAAGAGCATAAGATGAAAAAGTAAAACAAAAGATTCCTTTACATCTCTTGAGAAAATTATCTTCTAAGTCATGAAAACCATCAGCTAACTACTAAATCAGAAGAAAGACCCATTTTTTCTTCCACAACAAGGCATTGAAATTTCTTTATATTCAGAAATTTTCATACGACTACAATAGAAAGGCAATTAAAGACAAAGTGAAAAAATTGCATTAAATTCTTCTACAAAGCGGTGTCGAATCCGCTAAAACAGTAATCATTTCCTGAAAATGTTATATGTTCTTTATAGCCTAAGTTTTGAACAACAATGAAGAGATAAGTGGCTAATCACTAATTTGATAATGTGACATAACCAGAAAAGGATAAACGGGCAAATGTCCAAAAATCAGAGTTTTTTGAGAAACTTGTAGTATCGAAGACAGAAAACAATTTTTGAAAGCCCAAAGCCAGAAAAGATATTAAATTCTAATTAGCTAGAACTTGCGTGGTCTCGTTGCTGAAACTAAGCTAAAAGTTGACCATGACAAGGGAAAAAAAGTGGCCAAGCTCTATAATTCATTGTTTACTTTGAAAACAAATGGTTTCAAGAGCCAAAACGACAAAAAGCTTTCGACTAAAATAGTAAAAACACCACTAGGCAATTGCTTCTGAAGCCAATTAGAGATGGAAATAGTGAGAGGTGAAAATGTTCTTTTCTGAAAAGAGCATAAAAAGGCAATAATTTTTTTTTAGAAAGAAGACAGCCACTGATTACAATCCGGATTTTTTTTATGTGAGAATCAAAGGTCAGACCGAATCCAGCCTGGCCATTACTTTTCGTTCCCTAAGAACATGCAATGGTTTTCAGTTTAATGGATATATTTAATTTGACAAATAACTCAATTATCAGATAAAATTTAAGCTGTATGTATAATTATCGAGTTATATTAGCTAAAAACCGGTCACATTTCAAACCCAGAAACCTTTCAATGAAAGCAGAGACGTATGTTGCATCTCGCTTGAGGCGATTCAATTTGTGTCATCACTTTTCAGGTGTTCGCTACCGGTAAATTTTAGCAGATATGACTGCAGAAGCTTATTTCTTGCAATCTTTATGAAAAAAAAGCTGATTTTTTGAAAATGGTTCCAAAAGTTTGAGCCAGAATATTAATTAGATGAAGGTTCGTCAACACTCGTTTAAGTTCAGAAAACAAACCAACAAGAGGTTTTTTATAACGTTTTTAACATTTTTTAGCCATACAGACAAAAATCAAGGCAAAAATTCCGGAAAATGTGAATAAAAACAACGGAAATAATTCTATTATTCACAGAACTTTAATTTTCGTTAACTCATTAAAAAAGCGAATGTCAAAAAAATCTTTTTATTTCCATTTTTTACGCTGGATGGGCTTTGTAATGATACCACTCACAGCGCTGTACCATAAATATATCGATCGGCCAAAATTCTCTGAACAAAAAAAACCGTTTGATAATATAGTTCCTCCCTCCCCACTTAAGTGGGGGTCAGAACAATTGGTTGTCATTCAATTACAGTTACGTAACTAATACTATACTGCAACTCTCGCTGCGGTAAGAGTTGGATATCTTACCTGATTAAAAACTTGATGGGTACTACGGAAAAAGGAAATAGTAGCAAAACTTTGCTTTGGGTTTAGACTTTTTTTACTCTACTCTCTTCTCGCCAACGAAAATTATAATGATCTGCGAAAATTGTGCAAGCAAAAAAATTGATAGTATGCACTGATTGCTTTGGTGACCCTTGAGAACTAACTTAAAATAAAGGATATTGTCCGTTTGTGCCCCCCAGCTTAGGCTGCATATTATTTGCACTCCACCTCAACGCTCGTGGTATATTTTTCCACAATGTTTTACTCGTGATCTATAAATACGTGTTCTGTAAAAAAAATACGACAAAGTCGTTCGAGAATTAAGTGAAAAAAAGTCAGGCACAAAATTTTTGAGGCAGCTCAACGTAGTCCAATAGTTCTCAGTCTCATGAGAAAAAACGTATCCAGTAGATATATTTGCTTCCCACAAAGTTGACTTCTTATGTTTAATTTTGCTTGCTGAACATAGTTGCTTTTTTCTCTCACGTGTCGACATAAAGCGACTATCTTTTACCTTTTGATTCTCTAAGTATGTTGGAACGAAAGTCGGAGTCACCCCAATGCCTTGTGCCCAAGACGCTGGCAAAAACGCCATCGTGTTCTTAAGTTAAACGGGCATTAATTTTTCTTTTTAACTTTTATTTATCGCTATCTCATTTTTAATTAAGAACTCGGAATTGCCTCGAAGTTTAAAAACTTCGCGATGGCGGTAACAATTGCAGTTTAGAGTAAAGTTCTGGAAAATTATGGCGTTTTTGCCGTTTGTGCCCCCAGTACGTTTTGCATCCCCAGTTACAGAGCACGTGTCTTTACATAGTTAACTCATGATCTAAAAATACAGCACGTGCCTCTGGTGATTGCAAATAACATGCAGCCACTAAGCTGGAATGCACAAACGAAAAAGATTCGGAAAATCTAAGGCCATTGGAGCTCGAGCTGAGGGCTCATGCGACTTATGCTGAGCTCAAATTGCCGACGGCTTCCCATAAATATACTTTAACTTATTTGGAACCCAAATTTCTTGTTTAAATTTTAGGGAGAGAATTCAATTGAGTTTTACAGTAACATTGCAATTCTTCATATTGCAAATGAGTCCTTTTTCACCAACCAGTTTTTTCTTTGGATTAATTTTGTATGTTTTTCCCTCCTGTTTCTAGTTCTTCATGATCTTTCTGCATGCCAGATAAAGCCAATTTTCCTTCCAAATTGCAACTGTTAAGTTGTTTGAGTCACTCTCAATGTTACTTTTTCTTTTTGAGAAAATGAGCATAATATGATTTTACTTCGAACGAATTATAGAACTTAAAAAAATCCTCTTTCCAAGCTGTTTTTTCTATGAACTTTTTTGCAATTCTAACTCTCCACCCGGATTATCTTTGAAAACTGAATGCTTTTTCTCTCGAGATAATTTTCGCTTCCAACAAAATTTCTAAAAACATCATTTAAGCCACCCGAAATTTTTTTCAAGAATCCAAGAATCAATCTCAGTTGATTGTTTTTTCTAACGATTTCGCCTGATTGATTTCTGCGATACGGTGTGTAATGTGACCGTAGAACTGATTAAGTTCGAAATATAGAGTGATATCGAACGTGAACTCTTGAAAAGTATGAAGACCTCACTTTTTGTTAGAACTGTCGAAGTTAGTGGTTGATTTTTAATAGCGAAGTTGAGGTCTAAGTAGATGTTAGAACAACATTTAGTGGTCCAAGGGACTCAGCACCCTGATACGAAGGCGCTTGAGCAAAAGTGCTGAACACATGGCCCGAGGTGGACTAAAATTTTGTTTTAAAGTTTTTAGAGAACCAAAGGGTACGAATGTGTTGAATTTCAATTGAAATTGAAGTTAAGTGTAAATTACACTTAACACACTAGTAACACACTAGTGAGAAAAAGTTTCCTTTTTGAAAAATACAGGTGTTGAAATAAACCAAACATTACCGTCTCCGATAGCGAAGCAGTAGATTATTTATAGCGATTTGATTCAAGTGTCAAGAATTAGATTTTCAAGTTTATTTTTTCCTAGACTTAATTTCCCATAGGACAATAAGTTGAAGGCAAAAAAGTCTATCATTTCTTTAGGTCCAAGTTCAATCTTTAACACTAAGTTCTCTGCCTTGAAGTTATAATGACCGATGAAATCGTACCCTGGGTTTTCTAACTCTGGTAATATTCTTTCTTAGTTGTTCACATAGCAACAGATATTTTTAATCTCAGCTATTGTTGCGGGTACAACTGACCCGTATATTCAAGCCTTTGCAACGGAGTCACTTCGTTTAATGAAAGTTCTTTGTTTTCTTGAGGTTGCGATAGATGCACAACACCGGATCGATAAACAATTAAATAATTAAGTATATGTTAGAGTATAGTTCTTGGAAGCCTAAGGCAATTACAGCTCAATGCACCCGAGGCTGAGCTCGAATTGCCGAAGGCTCCCCAGAACTATATTCTAATTTATTTAGACCTAGATTTTGCTGTTCAAAACTCGGAGAGAATTCAATTTAAATTTATTGTAACATTGCAATTCTCGTGCAGCGAATCAATCCAACAATTGAATACTCGTTCAACCCAAATAAAATTTTTGAATTTTTTGATATTATTGTAGGAGCGAATGGATCGCAGAGGTCGTCAGCCGGCTCTATTGTGTCACTCTCATCGTCAATATTTGTGGTTTTTTAAAAACGAGCAATTTATAAAAATTTTTCTTTATATCGACTCAATTATAGACCTTAAAAAAGTCCTCGTTGCCGAAGTTGTCATATTATGTGACTGTTTCCTGTTTTCAATTATCTGCTTTAATAGTTTTTGAAAATTGTATGCTTTGTCTCATGAGAAAAAATTGGGCTTCCAATAAAATTTTCCAAGAAACTTGCCTTAAGGCTTTCAAGTATTTTTTCCAAGAAGTTTGCTCAGTTGATTGCTCCTTTTATACCATTTTATAAAGTTGAACTTTTCGAGACAAGTGTGAAAAGTGAGCGAAAAACTGATTAAGTTCAAAGTCTAGTGTGATATGAAATGTGAAATCTTGAAAAGAAGTGGGACGCTTGAAAAAGTATGAAATAATGACTTCTTGCTTGATCAACTTTCAAAATTAGTGATCGAGCCTAACTTTATTGTTGATTTTCTTTAATTGAGGTCTAATTGAAATTGTCATTGGATACCCAGTGAAGTAAAACTTGATACACCATGCCGTGTTATGCAAGATATTGACAGCTTTTGCAAAAATACCGCACCAGATCTTGACAAGACGATTTTTCTTGAAACACTATGGAAAGATTTTCGTATCAATTTTTTTTTGCATCAGATTTGCGGTAAACGCGCTATAAAATTGCACCAGAGCGTGAAACTAGATAGAAGAAACTCGCAATTCAAGAATCTGGGTCAATTTTAACGCATTGAGTGCCATCAGTTCGGATATTTCAAATATAACTCGAACCTTTTTGGCGTGGCAAACTAACTGAAATGTCGGCATTCTTGTACTAAACCTCACTTTCATTGTGCATTATTTCTACAACAGCCTTGAATGGCATCCTATTTTACAACATAGCCTACAACATAATTTCTTGATTTCACTTACCACGACAGCCATTTATAGCTACGGGCAGTTAATTGATTGCAAAGGGGGAGTTAATTGATTTACCCAATTCGATTTCGAGATGCCACATTGCTTCCCATCTACCGCCTCATTTTCCCAATGAGCAGAGGATTCCCTCTTAATAACCACAACCAATTAACGAACAGAGGAGAGCGAGGGTGGATTGCATTGCTTATTTGCATATCAAGAGTCAATCAAGCCTTCTATCGAGCTAAATTTCTAAATTTCACATCTCACTTTAAACAGCACAGACGATTGTATGGCGCTATCTGTAAACCAGCAAACGAAAGCTTTGTTGTCACCACTCAAAAACGAACTATTATGAGTTTTATTTCAAGTCTGAGCAAGTTACTTCTAGTATTGGTTATAATGGTCATTATTACTATAATAATTCGACAAATTATCTTCTGAAGAAATGATGAATTGAATTTTATCGGTTTATTATTCAAGTGTTCAGTTCCATCATATATGTACAGGAATCTCTTCTATAATAAATTGCTATGATTTTACTGTTCTTAGAAAATTTTATGAAATATACACCTCATTGAACTTTTCTCATTGCAAAAAGCTCATTGAAATCATAACAAAACACGGCTCGGTAATGTGCGTTCGCACACAAAGTTCCGACTCCACTCATCCGCATTTTTGGCATAAAAATCTACCAAATGAGGAACAGAGAGAAAACCCCAAAAATTCAAGTTTTCAAAAAAATGTGTATGAATAAAAAGATTGCCTCCAACGTAGATAACTCAGTTGAGTAAAAAATGCCGCATTAGATTGATGAAACCAGCCATTACTAAAAAACCAAGTCAAGACGAACAAGAAAATCAAACACCAATAACAACAAACAATAATTGCATCCAAAACTTTATGTCCATTTTTTTTTAAAAAAACTTATTAGCAAGGTCAAAATAGCTAGATCAGATAGAACTGAAACTAAACAAAACAACAAGTTCACACGAGAAGATATGGGACCACTCCATAATAAGGCTCGGTAATAATTAGACAAAAAAGAACAAAAAACAAAAGTTTTGACAGAAAAAACTGAAAAAATTGGCTCAAGTTTTTTTAAGAAAATAGTTTCAAAGTAGTGAAAACCAATAGATAGCGAACGAAAACAACCAACATTTTTATGATCACATATGCCTCTATAGGAGGGCATTAAAAATTGTCTTCAGTGAATTTTTCATGCTGTTACAAAAAGAACAACAAAAAGAGACAACAAACAAAAGTTCAAATAAAATTTGCAAGAAATCGCTGTCGAAGCGGTAAAAGCAAATTTTGTCCCTCAAATTATGTTCAATCGAGCTTTCATTGAGCTCAAATAATGTGGTATACATGCTCTCTGTAATGAAAAAAGGAAATAAGTAGACAAAAAGAAAAGAAAAGCAAAATAAGTAATACTTTCATATTTTTCAAAAACAGTTATTTTCAAAAATATGAAAGTCATTAGCTACAAAATAAAATCATTAAATAGATTAGTTTTATTGTCCAAAGGAAGGCCTTGAGGCCTGTAATTATTCAGAGTATGTGTAACGTCTACAGAAAGAGTGTCAATTTTAGACAAAAATCAAAAATTTAGTTTAATTTCTCCAGTGAAAAACCTATGTCGAAGCCAGTAAATTCATAACGAGATCATTAAAAACATTAGAAATTTTACAGTTGAACCTCCTCTTGGCAATCATAATGTCATATATGAGTGTAATAATCGATACTAGGTAACAAAAGGAAAAAAAGAAAAAAGTTAAAAAAATGTTTTGAAAGGCATGAGAATCATCAGCTATCTACTCAAATAAAAAAAGGCTCATATGTTTTTCCAGAAATAGCTAACGAGACCTGTCAAAACCTAGGAAAAGTCATACGACTAAAAAGAGAAAGTAAAACGACAGTTAGAGAAAAATGTTAAAAAAATCTATGCCTATCAAAAGTTTTATATTATCAATTGTACTTTTTTTGAACGCCAATAATGTGATATGTGAACTGTCAAGATTGTGATAGTGTGACATAAACCAGAAAAAAAACGTACAAAAATTGGCCAATTCTCAAAAAGTCAAAAAAATTGTGAAACCTAGTAGTACCAAAGCCAGAAAATCATAACTTAACACAAAAATTTTGAATAACAAAAAAGATTAAATTTTATTTCAGTAGAACAAAAGGAAGAGGAAGCGTTCTTTCTTCGCTGACACTAAGCTACAAGCAACCAAATTAAGAAAATAAATGTAGTAAAGTTCAATAAGTCAACGTTTATTTAAAAACCAAACATTTCTAAAAGTCAAAATGACCAAAATCTCTCGTGTAAAGAAACTAGATACATCAACATTGAACTGCTTATAAAGCCAATTGGACCTATCAACACTAAGCTTTGACTTGAATTGTTCTTTTTCTAACAAACCTAAAAAAGATCAATTTTCTTTTAAAAAAGACCGACTGATTACAATCCGAATTGTTTTTGGATTGTAACAGTCCAAGAATGGACCAAAACCAGCCCTGCTATTGCTGTTCATCCATTAATAACACTCAATTCTTTCGAATGCTATGGATCTAGATCATTTGTTAATTAAAAAATCGAAATTAAATGCTGCGTTTTTGATAATCAAAGAATAAAGTTAGCAGAAAAAGGGAAATTTTAATTCCAGAGTACTCTCATTGGAAGTAGAAGTAGGACTAGCTCCCTCCTATAGTTTACAATGGTTGAGTTAGTTGTTTTTTGTATGTGTACTTCCGGTAAATTTAAACAAAGTGGACTAAATAAGCTTCTTTTGGGCATTTTTGATTAAACAGGTTGAATTTTAAATTATTTAACCAATGTTTTCAGCCTAAAAAATTAAATAAAAACAGTCAACATTAATTTTTTGTCTTTAAAAGAAATCAACAGTACTATTGTTAACAATTTCTACAAAATTAAACAAAAATTGACAAAATTTTAGGCAAAAATTCCCGAAAATGTGAATAAAATAACTGAAATCGTTCTAGTTTTTACAAAAATTTAAACCACGATAACTTGCTCTATATAACGAAATTAAAAAAAATATTTTTAATTCCATATTCTACGCTGGACGGGCTTTTCAATTATACCACTCACAACTATCTAGGATGAATATATCGATCGGTCAAAATTGTCCGAACAAAAGAAACCCAGTTGAGTATATAGTTCCACCCCCAAGAGAGGTCGGAACAAATATATGTTTTTTTCAGAAAAAAAAACTTTGTTCTGTAAATCAATGTTGAGAAAAAGGCTGTTATTTTGTTATTCACTGCCAGTTATTTTTATCTTTCACATTATATTGCCATTACTCTTCCAAACCTCTCAAATTTTGCGGCTAAGAATTTTTAGGAAGCCCGACTTTTGCTTTGTTCATCCAATTTTGGCCGATTAACATCTTTGTCGAAGAAATGAAAAATTCCTAAGAAAACAGTCAATCCGAGAATTCCATCTCTAGTTGGATTTCAGACTGTTATATTGCAAGATCTATCAAGATCTATCGGTCAAATTTGTTCGAACAAAAGAAACCCAGTTGAGTATATAATTCCACCCCCTCAAGAGAGGTTGGAACAAATAAATGTTTTTTTTCAGAAAAAACTTTGTTTTGTAAATGAATGTTGAGAAAAAGGCTGTTATTTTGTGATTCACTGCTAGTTATTTTTATCTTTCACATTATATTGCCATTACTCTTCCAAACGTCTCAAATTTTGCGGCTAAGAACAAAAGCCCGACTTTTGCTTTGTTCAGCCAATTTTGGCCGATTTACATCTTTGTCGAAGAAATGAAAAATTCCTAAGAAAACAGAGTCGATCCGAGAATGACACCGCTAGTCGAATTTCAGAGAGTTATATTGCAAGATCTATCCGGATTCTCGCACAGGACGCTTATCAAGGGAGAGTCTTGCAAAATTTTTCAAGATATGTACACAAAAGTTTGGATCCGAAAATTTATCTGTTTGAACCTATATCTGTCAATTAATAAATTTATATGCAGATAAATAAAGTTTTCGCGCGTTTATTATATTGACACACAATTTTAACATGTCTCGTATTATAATAGCTGGCAGAACGGCACTTCTGTTAAAGTGAACCAATAGATGAAAAGTGGTCTAAAAAGTTTTTTTCTTTGAATCAATTTTTTTCGAACCTACTTGAAGAGTGTTCTAATTGGACCCCTGATAACGTTTTTTGTTTAATGGTCAAAATGCTTGAAATAGATTTCTCGACAGATTCTTGATTTTGAACCGATATACAAAAAGACCTAAAAGAAAAACTAACAAGATCCTTTTCTTGGGAATAAAAAAAATGAAAAAAGCGACTTGATCGAGGACTATTTTATAATAGTTAATTATCTATTAGACTGTTTTAGTGTTAATTATCATGCAATATGCTTGGCATGATAATTAACACTAAAACAGTCTAATAGATAATTAACTATTATAAAATAGTCCTCGATCAAGTCGCTTTTTTCATTTTTTTTATTCCCAAGAAAAGGATCTTGTTAGTTTTTCTTTAATGTTTCGGAGTAATAAATCGAGAAAATATTTTTACTGAAATTATGGTGATAAACTGCGTGAGAGGACGCGCCTTTGCTTTTGTTTAAACAAGAATTGACGGTGTATATCAAGTTCAATTTTGCTTATAAAAAATCGAAGTACGTATACTAAACTAATACTTACTAATTCACTAATTCAGAAAAAAATATTTGCAGTGAACGGAACAAAATTTGTTAGACAAGATTGAACTAAATAAATATAGCAAGTGCAATGAGGTTATATGCACATAAACGAAATGAGTTTAATTTTGAATAGCTGGCTAAATTAAAAGGAAAGAGTTTGGGCAAAAGAAAAGTCTTTTTAAGTTTTCTTCTCAAAAATTGTTTTTATCAAGCAAAAATTGCTTACCTAACAAAAAAACTCCAAGCAATTCCAAGTTCCATTTTGGGCTGGGTTTCATGTTTAATTGCTCTCAAACAAAATTTGAAGCAAATGTATTGGCCATGTGGTCTTATTAAGGCAATTTCTTGATCTATTTTTCTTCCGACCTATTTGACTTTCTGTCCTCAAAAACAAGATAAACAGGTAACGCCCGGAGGGCATTAAGTTCTTTCAGAACCTCACGCACGCCTGACCAGACTCGAAGAATGCGATTCACCAGAGCTTTTTTGAAGAGACAACTTCATGGAGTGAAAGCCCCCCCCCCCCCGTCAACCGCCTCCCCCAGTCACCCCCACTCAATTAGCCCACCCCCAAAATGCACCCAGTCTACCCTCCTCCACCTGGAGGTTTAGACCCCCTTCTCCTCATCCAACCCCCCCCCCCCCCCAATACTAACATCTCTTGAGACACAGCTGGTTACTACCGAAACCAACCACTTGCTAGTCGTTAGAGATAAATTTGTCCAATGTTAGTTGGTTATGTTTTATGAAATCTTTGCATGTATATTTCAAGCAAATTGCGCTGTTTATACTAATATCCTAGTAAAAAATCAAAGTCAATTTGTTCTCATTGTGACAAAAGTATAATCTCCGTAAAATAGTTCAGTTGCCTTTACTAAAATTACTCAGTTCAGTTTATGAAACATTGTGTTGTACTTAATTCTCATCCACAAAATTGGTAATCATTTTTAAAAGGATGCACATAAAATATGGATGTCAGACTTACCTTGTTTTATTCTGTAGGCTAATCTGACTTCAAATATACTCTGAAAAAGAAACAACTTGGCAGTTGACAACTGATCAACTTTAAAAAATCAGAGTTTAGCAATAAAGTTAAAAAGTTTAAAAGTTTATTCTAAAACTTAAGACATCTTGTCAATTGTTCTCAAACACATTTTTTAGCAAATTTTTGATACAATTTTTTGCTTAACCAATTTTTGGTCTCACCGTTTTGAATTTCTGTCCACATATACGGGATAAACAGGTAGCATTCCGGGACATTGGGCTCTATTAAAGCCTTCCTGTTTATTACACTCGAAGTACGCTAAGTCACCGAAAGTTATTTGGAGACATGAATTCATAGTGTGAGAGGTGTTTCCTAGAGTTTGATCCCCGCATGGCCCCTTTATAAACCCTCCCCTGAACATTCCCCGGCATCAACGCCCAAAGCACTTTTCACCACCTGCCCCAATATCCACCCCCTGTAAATTGTTGCCCCAAAACCCATAGCGTTCCCCCCACCCAACGATTCACGAAGCTAAAGCCAGTCTCCCTAAACCGTTGCTAGCTTCTGGCTAACCTAACAACTCGTCGGTCGTTTGAGAGCACTTTGCCCGTTGCCAGTAAATTATGTTTAATAGCTCTCAATGATGTTTGTAGAAATTATATTAATCTTGTTGTCTTTTTATGCATTTTTTCGTTAGACCATTTTTTTGTCTAAACATTTCTATCTTTTATCCTCAAAAACTTAAAAAATGCGTTAGGCTTCGAAGTCAATAATTGACCAATCAGCTCTCTATGACCCTTACGATTTATTAGTCTCTAAGTATACGATTCACCAAAACAATTTTGAGTGGACAAATTTATGGTTCGAAGGACCGTTCTGAGACTTAAATTTTGACTCCGACCCTCATGCCCCCACCACGCCTCTTACACTCTTACTGTCCACCCTCCGCCACCTGCCGATTTGGACACGCGTCTCGCTCCCCCATTGTTAGCATCTCTAAACCGCAGAGGCGAATCACTCGCCAGTCATTTGAGAGCACTTCGCGCGACGTTAGTTGGTTGATATTATTACTCATAGTTAATAAGCTAGATACTAGCTGCGCTAAGTTGAGTGATTGTCTCAATTAATTATTTGAAAAAGAAGTAATTAACAGATAACCAACATTGTTTGTGTCTTGTTCGTTGAGCTAAGATTTCTGACCAAATCTAATCGACCAGGGATATACCTTCAGTACTCTCATTCAATAAAAATTTGTCTTAAAAAGTGTTGAAAAATTGTGTTATATAAACTGCATTTGAAACTCACCAATGAGAGAGGCACCGTGAATTATTCGCCAATTTGCGATCGAGAGAATTACTGATTGAAAAGGATTTTTTAAAATAGAAAACTGTACAAACAAAACAAGGAGGCTCGGTAATGTGCGTTCGCACATTAAGTTCCGACCCCGCTCATCTACGTTTTTCACTTAATTGTCTACCAAATGAGGAAGAGATAAAACAATTAACCTATCAACATATCGTTCAACAAACTACTAAAAGAAAAAAACAATATACTCTAGAGGGCCTATGAGACCTGTGGCTACCATAATATGACTACAAGAAAGGGCGGCAAAAAAATCCAATTGTTACAAATATTAATTATTACCAAAACTCCTTGTCCATTTTTTGAAAACCACTAATAACCAAATCAAAATGGCATCAGATAAAAATTATACTAAGAAGAATAACCGTTGATTTTTGGAACAAAAAATGGAACTTTTCCTCAATGCAACTTGGCAACAGTGGCAGAACTTTATTAAAACATTGCTTTTTTTAAAAAGAATTAAATTCGAACTGATTAGAAACATTACGCATGAAACCATTGAGAGTGTCTTTTATACCTCAATAGAGAGCGACTGAGGCCTTTCATTATCCAGGATATGTCAAACGACCACAAAAAAAACGACAAATACAGGCAAAAACGAAAAATTTGCACGAAAAATTTTGCACGAAAACGATGTCCCCCCAATCAATTAAATATTAAGCTGATCACTAAAAACAATTAAAATCTTCGTTTGCATTTTTTGCAGGTGACAACATTTATAGGTCAAATGACGCTCATTACTGTAAAAAGAAAACAAAAACCTACAAAAAAGGGGCAAATTTGCAAAACTCACGAAAATTGATTTTATGAAAACTGGTTGTTCCAAGAAGAAAGACAATTTGAGGAAAATAAAACCTTTATAGAAAGCAAAATGTATTTCAAAAGATAAATGATGTGAATTGTATATAGAGATGCTTAGCTACAATTTAACAGAATCAAAATTGACAGATCTCAAAAATCTATCTCTTGTTTTATTTAAAACAACTCGGAAAAATTGAAAACAACTTTTTATTTAAAACAACTACTTGGAAAACTAATTGCGACTGTTTTTAATGAGGCTAAATCATAAGACTATAAAATCATATTAAATACAAGTTGAACTAATAAGTTTCCCCAACAACTTTACTAAACCACTGTTTTGAGGCCATTAAATTTAACCGCGATTAACCACAAGATATTAACCGCGAGAATATAATATCTCCAATTGCGTTTATTTTCTAAGCTCTGAAGACATCATTTAAAAAGTTTAAACAACAGAAAAGTTATTGTTTGATTCAACAAAACATTAAATTGATCTCTAAATAATGAGGCTAATTTACCAAAATGGTACAACATTGTAAAATACGGAAAAAAACGCGAACCAGAACAAAAAGGGCTAAGTTGAAGAACACCATTACTCTTTTTTAGAAATTTATATCGAAATTCAAAACAACCATTAGTTTTTTAACAATATGAGTTATTTAAATTCACTTGTTTATCTTGAGTAGGCCGCTTTAATTACACAATATGTGGCATATGACAAAAAAAATCAATAACAAATATAGGACAAAAACAAAAAACTTTACCAATTTCTGCCAGAGAACGGTGTCGCAGCCCTTCAGACCATATGTTATGAAAACAAAAATTATGTTCAGTGTCAAAATTTAACAAATTTTTTCAGTTAGATTGTTAATAAATGTAACATTTTACAAAAGAAACAAAAACAACAGCAAATTTGCGCAATTAAGCACAAAAATCAGAACATTTTGTATGAAAACTCGAAGTAACAAAAGCCAGAAGACCTTCACTTAAACCAATCGGCAACTAAATAAGTTTTTATTCTATTAGGAGAAAAGATTGACCTGTACTTACTGAGAATAAGCAAAACGTTGACTAAAGTAATAAAAAAATTACAAGTTCAAAAAATCTCAAATTTCCTAAAAACAAATACATTCAAGAATATAAGAGACATTAGGTATCAAACGATTGAATAGAAAAAGTTCACTTGCAACTCTCGAGGAAGAGATTTAGATCTCCGAGTTGTTAAACTTAAAAATCAGACTGCCAAAGGAGTAACAATTGAAGGCAAAAGAAAAGAATTCAGTTAAATTTTACTAAAACTCTTTCTCAAAGCCATAAAAACCCTTTGGTTCCCTGAAAACAGTTTGTATCTACATTTGGCCTCAAATTTACGTAAATCGGAGCTGTCTTTAACGGAGTCGTGAATAAAAAAAAATGTCAGTAAATATTTTTATGCATTTTTATGCATTTTTTCGTTAGACCAATTTTTTGTCTAAACATTTCTATCTTTTATCCTCAAAAACTTAATAAATGCGTTAGGCTTCGAAGTCAATAATTTACCAATCAGCTCTCTATGACCCTTACGATTTATTAGTCTCTAAGTATGCGATTCACCAAAACAATTTTGAGCGGACAAATTTATGGTTGGAAGGACCGTTCTGAGACTTAAATTTTGACTCCGACCCTCATGCCCCCACCACGCCTCTTACACTCTTACTGTCCACCCTCCGCCACCTGCCGATTTGGACACGCGTCTCGCTCCCCCATTGTTAGCATCTCTAAACCGCAGAGGCGAATCACTCGCCAGTCATTTGAGAGCACTTCGCGCGACGTTAGTTGGTTGATATTATTACTCATAGTTAATAAGCTAGATACTAGCTGCGCTAAGTTGAGTGATTGTCTCAATTAATTATTTGAAAAAGAAGTAATTAACAGATAACCAACTTTGTTTATGTCTTGTGCGTTGAGCTAAGATTTCTGACCAAATCTAATCGACCAGGGATATACCTTCAGTACTCTCATTCAATAAAAATTTTACCTAAAAAGTGATTTAAAATTGTGTTATATAAACTGCATTTGAAACTCACCAATGAGAGAGGCACCGTGAATTATTCGCCAATTTGCGATCGAGAGAATTACTGATTGAAAAGGATTTTTTAAAATCGAAAACTTTACAAACAAAACAAGGAGGCTCGGTAATGTGCGTTCGCACATTAAGTTCCGACCCCGCTCATCTACATTTTTCACTTAATTGTCTACCAAATGAGGAAGAGATAAAACAATTAACCTATCAACATATCGTTCAACAAACTACTAAAAGAAAAAAACAATATACTCTAGAGGGCCTATGAGACCTGTGGCTACCATAATATGACTACAAGAAAGGGCGGCAAAAAAATCCAATTGTTACAAATATTAATTATTACCAAAACTCCTTGTCCATTTTTTGAAAACCACTAATAACCAAATCAAAATGGCATCAGATAAAAATTATACTAAGAAGAATAACCGTTGATTTTTGGAACAAAAAATGGAACTTTTCCTCAATGCAACTTGGCAACAGTGGCAGAACTTTATTAAAACATTGCTTTTTTTAAAAAGAATTAAATTCGAACTGATTAGAAACATTACGCATGAAACCATTGAGAGTGTCTTTTATACCTCAATAGAGAGCGACTGAGGCCTTTCATTATCCAGGATATGTCAAACGACCACAAAAAAAAACGACAAATACAGGCAAAAACGAAAAATTTGCACGAAAAATTTTGCACGAAAACGATGTCCCCCCAATCAATTAATTATTAAGCTGATCACTAAAAACAATTAAAATCTTCGTTTGCATTTTTTGCAGGTGACAACATTTATTGGTCAAATGACGCTCATTACTGTAAAAAGAAAACAAAAACCTACAAAAAAGGGGCAAATTTGCAAAACTCACGAAAATTGATTTTATGAAAACTGGTTGTTCCAAGAAGAAAGACAATTTGAGGAAAATAAAACCTTTATAGAGAGCAAAATGTATTTCAAAAGATAAATGATGTGAATTGTATATAGAGATGCTTAGCTACAATTTAACAGAATCAAAATTGACAGATCTCAAAAATCTATCTCTTGTTTTATTTAAAACAACTCGGAAAAATTGAAAACAACTTTTTATTTAAAACAACTACTTGCAAAACTAATTGCGACGGTTTTTAATGAGGCTAAATCATAAGACTATAAAATCATATTAAATACAAGTTGAACTAATAAGTTTCCCCAACAACTTTACTAAACCACTGTTTTGAGGCCCTTAAATTTAACTGCGATTAACCACAAGATATTAACCGCGAGAATATAATATCGCCAATTGCGTTTATTTTCTAAGCTCTGAAGACATCATTTAAAAAGTTTAAACAACAGAAAAGTTATTGTTTGATTCAGCAAAACATTAAATTGATCTCTAAATAATGAGGCTAATTTACCAAAATGGTACAACATTGTAAAATACGGAAAAAAACGCGAACCAGAACAAAAAGGGCTAAGTTGAAGAACACCATTACTCTTTTTTAGAAATTTATATCGAAATTGAAAACAACCATTAGTTTTTTAACAATATGAGTTATTTAAATTCACTTGTTTATCTTGAGTAGGCCGCTTTAATTACACAATATGTGGCATATGACAAAAAAAATCAATAACAAATATAGGACAAAAACAAAAAACTCTACCAATTTCTGCCAGAGAACGGTGTCGCAGCCCTTCTGACCATATGTTATGAAAACAAAAATTATGTTCAGTGTCAAAATTTGACAAATTTTTTCTGTTAGATTTTTAAAAAGTGTAACATTTTACAAAAGAAACAAAAACAACAGCAAATTTGCGCAATTAAGCACAAAAATCAGAACATTTTGTATGAAAACTCGAAGTAACAAAAGCAAGAAGACCTTCTCTTAAACCAATCGGCCACTAAATAAGTTTTTATCCTATTAGGGGGAAAGATTGACCTGTACTTACTGAGAATAAGCAAAACGTTGACTAAAGTAATAAAAAAATGACAAGTTCAAAAAATCTCAAATTTCCTAAAAACAAATACATTCAAGAATATAAGAGACATTAGGTAACAAACGATTGAATAGAAAAAGTTCACTTGCACCTCTCGAGGAAGAGATTTAGATCTCCGAGTGGTTAAACTTAAAAATCAGACTGCCAAAGGAGTAACAATTGAAGGCAAAAGACAAGAATTCAGTTAAATTTTACTAAAACTCTTCCTCAAAGCCATAAAAACCCTTTGGTTCTCTGAAAACAGTTTGTATCTACATTTGGCCTCAAATTTACGTAAATCGGAGCTGTCTTTAACGGAGTCGTGAATAAAAAAAATGTCAGTAATTATCATTGAAAAAACAAAAGCAAAATATTTAGAAAAAAGGCAGCATCAAAATAAAAACGAAAAAGTCTCTGATTATAAGAGTTCAACAATATTATCCAACCTCTCTCTGATTTTTTGCGCTCCCAGGAAACCGACCAAGTGTTCCAGTTATTTGCGAATTAGACCAATTGTTGAATGGAATTCTTCAAATATTGAAAAAAAAAAGATTTCTTTTTGTATAATTATCGAGTTAATTCTGTAAAAAACGGTATTAATTCTAGTATTTACAAAAATTTAAACCACGATAACTTGCTCTATATAACGAAATTAAAAAAAAATATTTTTAATTCCATATTCTACGCTGGACGGGCTTTTTAATGATACCACTCACAATTCTCTACGATGAATATATCGGTCGGCCAAAATTGACTGAACAAAAAAACCCAGTTGAGTATATAATTCCTCCCTCCCCACTAAAGTGGGGGTCGGAACATTTATCCGAAACTTGTTCAGCGCTCATGCTTCAATTGGAGGCAAAATTAACTGAAGCAATTTCGGTTGGACAAGCTTCGTCGCCATTTTTCAATTTTATGGAATTAGGTGGCTGAAGATTGGACCTCTTCTCCACAAAATGGATTCCGAAATGGGAAATTAACCATATGGTCTATTTTCGTTTTTGATAGGGACGCAAGCTTAAGATGTCACCCACCGCAGAAAGTAAAAGAGGAATTAAAGCAGAAGTATTGAAAAACCGTTTCAATTCTCAGTAATCAATTGAATTTGAAGCTATGCAGAGCGAATTTTACGTCCATATCGTTTATAAGTTTTGCTCCTTTTTAAAATAAAAACGCAGTGAATTGATTGATAATATGGCCGACTTTGAGAAAAATCTTAAACTAAACGAATTTTGCATCTGCAGTTTAGACCTTTCATTTTTGCTGTTATTGCTTCTTTCTAAACTATTACAAATATCAGAAAAACCTAATTTAGCATTCGGTTCGACATTATAAATTTAATATTCCACCTATTTTAATTCAGAATGTGTGAGTAGTTTTGGCTTTTCATTTATATTGTGGTCCTTCAAAGTCTGACTAATGTTTTTGTTATTCTTCGTCCGTTCTTTGTTTGAAATAACAAAAAGAGCAACCCACTTACAAAAGTATTTTTGTAATACCGGCATTCAAAGTTAAAAAAGGATGTTTTGAGAGCTTTTGTTGCAGCTGTTTTCTTTGATGTATAGAATTGATAATGAAATTCCCTGACTAAAACCTCAATGAATTGATTCACTATGTTTATGCAACTCTCAATAAAACCAGTTGAAACAAAAATGAAGCCGGTAAACTTATTTTCTTTTGAATTAGCTCATCTGTTTTTGGTGTTTATTTTTTTCCTAGATTTAAGTAATCAGCATCTTTCAGTAACAAATAATTTGACCAGTTCGAAATAGTTAGAAGAATAATTTCTATTTTTTTGTGTCCGCGTTTTTCTGCAAAATGTGTTTATCAAGATAATTGAATTGTCCAACTATTTATTAATAAAAACCAGGGATTCGAAGGCTACAATATATTTTTTTAGCAAAGTCCTTACGAAAACATCTTATTTTTCTAGTAGCATATTTGTTACATGTATTTGGATCGAATTCTGTTTCTCATGTCAAAGATGTGATTGATTCAAAAGCTGAAACAAAGATCTTCTGATACTTTTTACTCTGATAAAACTTTGTCACTGCTAAACCCTTACCACAACTATGCTTACACATGTCTTTACCTCTCAGACAACCATCGCCTGAATTTTTGTTTGAATTGGGAAAAATGGTATATTTTATGTCTTGCAGAACAACGATATACTTAAGTATACATAAACCAACTATATGATCTGTTATTCTACATATATCCTCGAAATTGTTTCTGAAGTTTTGTTCCAAGTTTTTTTAATCTATTGTATTCTACATATGTCTTATAGTACCTTTTTGAATGAGAATAGCAAAAGATCGTATAAAATACTTTTTTTGCGAGTTAAAAATTTATTAAAAAACCATAGACATTCTCACGGGTTTAAAAACGAAATATTTTTTTTTATTTCAACACAGTAGTCTAGAACGATTAACATGGGGCTAAGCGAATGAAAAAAAGGTCTCAAAAAGCTCTGTGTTGGTCTCAAAAAACTGAAACGATTTTATGGCCTGCCAAAAAATATTTTGTTTCATTCCGTTTTGTATGTTTAGTGCTCTTCTTACTCAATACAGTTGTACAGTTTTGCATTTGTCATTAAAATGGTTCATAAAATTGGACTTCAGGCAACTTTTGAAACTGAACAACTTTTCGGAAAGTCTTCAAGAAACTGAACAACTTTTGGGAAAGTCTTTATGGCTCTAGTTTTGTCAATCATTGTTAACCTAGATTAATAAATCAAACTTTAAAAATATAATTAACAATCTAACTTAGAAAGCTGATGTTGGACAGAGACAACAACTTTTTGAAGGTATTTTGGATAGATATTTGCTTGAAGTTTTGTGATAAAGGATTTCAGAATCTCAGTAGTTTGTCTCTGAGAACATAATTTTTAACAACTGTCTCATAGATGAATTTCAGAACTATCAAATTTTTCGCGCGTGTTAGTTTAAAACTAAAAAAACATTAAAAACAAAACCACCAAAAATTAGTATGCCAAATCACCTTTTTGTTTCGTTAAAACTGCTTATCTCAGGTGCGAAATGTAAACGTAGTTTTTTGCGCAAGAAACACATTTCTCCTCGTGTTTGCAGAAACCAGTCACTTCTTTGGAAAATCAATTCTTCCAAAATAAGTGAAAATTGGCGTCCTAAGAGAAAAAATTCTCCTTTTTCTAAATTCTTTGTTCCGCGAATTCGGAAACCGGAATCACTCTAATATGAACGAAAGACAACTGCGGAAAGTTTTCTAGATTCAGGTATCTATTTTGGTTAAAAACCCACTTCTATCTTCAATTTTGCTCGCTGTTTCTCAAATTCCCTCCTAATTGCTCAATAATGGACCTGCAATAATTTTATCAAAACAAAGACTGATTTTTTGTTCCCATGATTTTTCAAAAAATACTTTCCTTAAACATAGGACTCGGTTTTGACCAAAATTTTATATATTCTTCAGCGTTCTTTTGCAGCTTGTTTTTTCTGAAAACTTTCTGGATCTGTCCACAATTTCTGTTATTTTTCTGCTGCCCAGGTTGAGATGCGCTTTCATCCCCATAACGTTCATCAGGTCGACTCGGAGGCGCAGATTTTCTTCATCATTACTCAGCAACCAAGTCTAAAATCTATTCTACTATCTGGGTAATCGAATCCGAGCTCTGTCTTTTGTCTGAATAGTCTTTCTTTTCAGAGCCTTTAGTTTGCATTAATGTTTTTTCCAGAGTCTGAAAAGTGTGATATAAAATCAAACGGAAATTTTGATCAATCCAACAACTCAAGTCGCAGAAATTAACCAATCGCCTGAAAAAATTAAAAATGAATCGGAGGCGAGACTGTTTTATTTTATGAGACCAGAAATATACGCTAGAGAATACATATGTGCTATGTTGTTGACATAAATTTTATAATTTTTTGATTGATGAATTCACAGCAGTTTTGTGCAGAGTATTGCATAATTTTTATGAAAAAGTTAAACCATGTCAATTGCTCTTCAGTTTGTGAACCTGTCAGTCTGGGTACCCCCGACGCATGACCTAAGTCAGCTTGACACTCGATTGCCTAACCCAATTTCGTCTAGTAAATATTTTTTTACTCAATGGATGAAATTATACTACTTTCCATGAGAAACGTATTGATCTACAGTTAATTAAATTCATCTAAATGGGACCCCTTGCTATCAGCTGGACACCTTTGTTCTGACTAGAGTCATAGGACTTTAGATGAGTCTCTCATCAGAACGCTGCTTCTTGTTGCCTCTTGGCAGAGCAAACATTTCTCAGTAAACAAACAGAAAGAAAAAATAATGCTCTTGCGTTTGCGCCCACTTGCGTTAAAACCGCTTAGCATCAAAGCCTGTTGCGCTTGAAGTCGTTTATGATCAGACCCACTTGCACTTGAAGCCACTTATGATCAGACCCAGTTGCGCTCGAAGCCGTTTATGATCAGACTCAAGTGCGCTCAAAACTGGTTGTGATCAGAATCAATTGTGCAAGAAATCGGTTATGATCAGACTCAAATGCGCTTAAATCTACCTCTGATCAGACTCAAGCGCGCTCTTGCGCTCGAAGTTGCCCTGTTATTTTGGGCGCAAAATGGTCAAGTGTGCGCTCGAAATGGTCTGATCAGGACAATTTGGAGCGGACACCGGAGCCTGGGTACCCCTTGTGAGCTACTTAAGTCGATCTGACCAGAACCTATTTTGGTCTGGATGCTCTGGTACCTCATGCGCCTGTGTTCTTCGACCCGAGACCGTCTGATCAGAGCTAGATGGGTCGCGCACCTCATCCTGGAAGGATATCCACCTATGGTTTAATTTTCTTCATTTTCTAGAGTTGGTAGTTGATTTGACGAATGGTTCATTTTCTTTGCATCGAACTCCATTTTTAATCCACTTTGCGGTTAGCAATGCGCATTTTGCGTAATCGAAACATTTTATTTTTACATACCACCGTATAAATTACTTTACGGCGCTTTAAACCAAATTCAATAAGTTGCCCAAATTATCCACACACACCATATCAACCATTTCACTTCCTCACAGCAGAACCCCTCCCCTCTAACCCCACCCCTTTGGCCCTAGTCTCTCACTTTTCCAGGAGGACAGGGGAACCTTATCTATATTTACCAAGTACTTCAAATACACAAACAAGAGGGAAAAGATTGATAATCAGAATTTACTCAGTATTGCAAAATTGTTATCTAGATGATCGGAAAAATAAAACAAAAATATATTTCACGCTCCGTGGACCACATAAATGAACATAGAGAGCTGAGAAATATTTATTAAGGAAAGCAATATTGGAAATAACTAGGAATGTATGATAAAAAATAACTATCTTTACTAACAAATAAAAACAAATGTACTTTTTATCTAAAGGTACCCGTATTAGAGCTGGCTTATAAATGTGTGCATTACAATATTTTGATTGCGCGTGGTGTTTTTGTCTTTATCATTTTATTTCATTTCATTTCATTTCCTTATTTGAAAGACGAATTGTTTTTTAATTGAATTTTTATGCTTGGTTTGCCTTAAAGTTATATTACTTCCTGGTGAGAAAGCCGAAGCGTGACCACTAAAATGACATTTCGGTTCCTGTGATTGTAAAATCCATTTGTTGATTTGTATAATTCATTGCCTGTATATTTTATTCTAGTCATTAACAAAGTGCGTATATATCTATATGTACGTCTCTATACATGTAAGCATATAGTTCTATATATACATATAGAAATGAGAGGAGAGAATATAGAATTCTATATATCTCAACGCATATGAGAAAGCGCCTTATTTGCAAAGGTGTTTTTCCTCCCGCACACAGGCTTTGGTATAGTCACTCGCTGCTTATGTTTCATCGCTATCATCAGTTTTCGCAGCGTTGCTTTGTTTGCTGGTTTTGTTTTGTTGTTTTTTACCGCTGCTTATTTTCCCAGTCTAGAATTCCCTCTCTCAGTACTTACTCGCATTTTAAAAGTTGCAGTATAGTGTTCTTTTCCATCACCAGCAGAGCACCATACTGAAAGTATCGCAATCAATTATACTTGTTCCTACTTCACCTTTTAAATCAAAGTAAAATATGCAATTTGGTTGATCGTTATGGAAATGCAATTAAACTGCATACTTTCCCCTAATTTTACAACCCAACTCCATCAAAAATCACAAGGTATGGCCTTTTTTGTCCCTACATAAAGATTCCTGTGAAAATCCGACAGAGAAAAATTGGAACATCTGAATTGTTTTCTTCAAATTCTCTGAGAGCCGGAATTTTTTGATTACCCAACCACAATAAACCTGTTAACCGAGAAACTTACAGAAAGTGTGCTATTTATGATGCAATTATGATCTCTTAGTCTAATGTAAATTAATTCTATAACAAATTTTTGACCTCAATTTCTCGATAAAACGTGTCTTTGATCCTAGAGTGGCCAGGTAATCTTTAAAAGTAAGAAAATTGCAACATTTTATTGAAGCGAATAGATACAGTAGGGCGAATTTGTCTCAATTTGATAGGTTGTCTAGAATATAACCACACTGTTTTTTTTATCAATTTGAACAAAATGAGGGGTGGTTCAAATTCAGTTATCCTCGTTGGAGTTACAACTTTCATGAAGTGCCGTCAACAGTTTTTAAGTAATTAAGTTTTTTAAGTTAATACCTGAAAATTTAACTGACGAAGAAAAAAAACGTTAGGAAGTTGACGACAGACGAAACATTTTACGTGAAAAACATGCAAAGCAATTTTACTTTCAATTTTTCCCCTTTTTATATATATTTTCACAGGCAATTGCTTGCTTCAATTTTTTTCTTCTTTGTTCAGGTGTTAAGTTAACAGCTAGCAATTTTAAAAGCACACTACAAAAACAAAATACACTTTAAAGTTAGGCCCCCAACGGCATCGGGTTTTTAAAAAAGGATCTGAAATCCTGTCAATCGCAAAAACAAATGCAAAATATGGCCGATATCTGGAAAAGCATTCAATTGATTGTTCTTATAACATGAGATTTTCTTAGATTGCATTTTCCTCTTATGTTGATTCAGGCACGCATAAATAAAAACTTTTGCCAAAAGCCATTTCTGGTAAACTGGAATCCAGATTAATTGGACGCCGAGGACGCACATAACTTTAATGGCCATGAACTGCTGAGTTGACTGAGCTGCTATTATGGGTTCTTTTTGATCCTTCTGGATTTTTTCAAAAAAATTGAGAGAGTAATCATTCAACTGGCTAGTAACTCATGACGTTTTGTCGAAACATCAAAAACGATTGTGACAATTACCGTGATTTTGCAAATGCTGGTGAGCGGCATCGAAAAATTACTTCTATGATTAAAACTCCATTCTCATAACGATTTTCCGATAGTCATTATTCAACCCAAAAAAACTCTCAGACAGTAGCACAATGCATATGTTGAGTGTTGACCTTATGAGTAGTTTTTAAGGAAATATTTTTTTTGTTTTAGAAGTTTTTGGCAAGTCTCGAAATACAAAATAGGAACTGATCAACACTGATAAGCCAACCCGAGACGTGTTTGTCACTGGAGAAGTAGTGATCAAGACTTTAAACGCTTTCCAAGTTCTTAGAAGCGTATAATATCTGAAAGGGTATGAAAAAAAACTAAATCAAGCGAAATTTTGTCCATATTGATGACTGAACGCAACATGCACAAGTCGATTGACAACCATTTAATATAAATAATTTCTTGCAAGCAAAGTTTGTAACAATTACATCACTCAATTGGCCTTTGCTTGCAATTTTTTTCTTGACTGATTTTTTTGTACTTTTGGTCCTCAAAAACGGGATAAACAAGAAGCCCTCGGAGGTAATAACGTTTTCTTAGAGCCTTTGAGCTCACTAGTCTCCAAGTATGCGATTCACAGAAACCTACTTGGAGACGTAAACCCATGCTATGAAGGGCAGGTCTTAGAGTTTAACGACTCGCTAGTCGTTTGAGAGAATTCGCCTGACGTTAGTTGGTTATGTTTAAAAGAAGCTAATTTTTCTTGCTTGAAAATTGACAATTTCTGCAATTTTTTGGGAAATCATAAAAAAATAAGATTTATAGTTAAATTCCTAGTTTATATCAAAGACAACATTTCAATTATTAACAGTACGTCTAATGCTGAAACCAGACGGTTCATACAAAACTTAATGATAAACCTTCATGAACTATGAAGAATACAAATTTCAGCAACTGATACATAAGTTAGAATCGATATGAATAAATTTGGATTTCAAGGATGAAATTTCTGAGATAAAACTACAGAACTTAAAACAACTGGCACTAAATTTCACTCGCTCACGGATCTTAATTGTTAGAATCTTCTGCAGGGTGACTGACTATTTTATTCGTCTTTCAGATATATGAATACTTTTAATGCATCGTGAATCTGTTCATTACACGTTAAATATCAGTTCGTATGCTAAACTAAAGCTGCAAGAGAAGGATAGTAAATTTTGAAACGGAATCGGGTAAGAATCATTCGAATGACGTACAATTTGACCTATCACTCTGAAAAAGGGAAAATATTTTAGCAATTATTTTCCAACGCTATCAGGAAAACTTGAGAGTAAGAAAAATAGTGATCAAGACACCCAAACGTTATTTATCTAGGTTATTTGCTCTTTTTGGTGGTATTTTTTGCTAGAGCTAGAAGAATTCTGATTACATTAATTTAATGTTTATGTATCAATAGATTCCGAAGCTATTCTCTTTATCTCAGATTAGATGCTCAAATATTTGACCATGCTCTCGTTGGTTTCCTTAATTTTCACAAAAAAGGTCTGTTAAAGAGCTACAAATATATTCGCTATTTGTCTACGCCCCTCCCCCAAAATGCAGGCTCAACTGAGAAAGAAGTGGCTAAATATTTAACCATTTGGCGTCACTGATTAAAGTTTCCCGACTTTCTGTACCACAGTTATGATAAAAGAAATTTTGATAAAGATTTTATGACCAGTTAAAAAGACTAGTTTACGACTTGATTTTACGACTTTTGAAAATGGGAAGCAGCTTATCATGGTAATGGGTTTGTCTGGATGGGTCTGATGATTAGATTGGGAGAACCTCAACCTGGAAAGGTAATGGTTTTATCTGCGCAAAGTTCAGAGCTTTTTCCAATTTCTATAGCTTCGTTTCAAAAGTTAATCAGTTTCGGTATGAGCTGACACTGCCGTCTCCAGATCGGAAAGCTGAAAAAATGTCTTGTTTACTCCCTTTTATTGCATGTTAAAAGAAGTTTAAGGAATAATTTTATTGGCAGATGTCAGAAATTTTTGATCATTAACATATATTCAGAAATTTTTGATCATTATATGTCAGAAATTTTTGATCATTAACATATATTTTTTAAGCCATATGTTACAATGCTTTTCTATCTGATTAAATAGACTTTTTTAAGGTGACATGACATGCTATCCGACAGGTAACGCAGAACCAAAAATGAGATTTTAATTGATGCCTACGACGAAACGCTGTCTTTGCAAGTAGCTCTCTCATTTAGGCCCAGCTTGGTTGCTAAAAGAGAGCCTCTTTGTGTATAAAAGAAAACTCTGACATGGAAAAAAAGAGCTAAACAAACAGCAAACAATTTTTGAAGCAATTAATGTAAACGTTTTGGTCTTTTGTAGGCAAAAATTTTGCTTGACCATTTTGACTATCGAGTGACTTTTAAGCCCCTGACTTTTTCAATTTTTGTGATCTAAATACCTCGCTGATACATAAGTGTCTGCAGCTGAACTCAATTCGTCGCAGTTCACAACTGAAAGTTGTAGTTTTTAACAATAGATTTTATTATTGGTTATAGTGGTATATAACAACTTCTAAGGACGTCATTTTTAGCCGCCTTAATGAATTTAGTCCACCTTCCGAGTGACGCCGGCTGCAATAGATTCAAGCCCACACTAGTTATTCGAGGGCAATTTTCTAGACTTTATTTTGTTATGTTTTTTCCTTTAATCATAGCCGCACAGCGATAGCTGGGGCGATTATTGGCCTTCTCTTGGTTTTATACAATTCAAAGAATTTGAATTGTATTGGTGCGCTGTCTTTTTTTAAAGATCTGTTCACGCATTCTTCGGCTTTTCACGTCAGTGAGAAGTCAAAGAAGAGTGGTAATTTTGACCACCTTAAAATAGTAAAGGGAGCGAGAACCAAGTAGGTTTGAGGCGTGACTTTTTCAAAATGTCGTTAAAGTGGAGTGAGAAACTGCTGTTTGAACAATTTGGCAGTTTTTGAGATGAGTTTTTTTCTGGTGCGTCAAATTGACTTCACAAGAATTTTCTCTTCTTCAGAGCTTTTCAGACGGTACATATAGTTTCTAAATGTTCCTATTTGCCTTTTTTGAATTCTTTAAGGGGCAGCTTTAACTTTTCATGCCTTTGCCACTATTTGTTAATATAAAATATCATTGAATTTTAGATAGATTTTCGCCCCCTTGTTTCTGTTGTCTTATAACTTGGTATCATCATTGACTGGTCTGATTGATTGCTAGTACGGCAAAAAATAACCTAATTAATGGCTCGAGCTAATAGCTAGTGGTTTTCATGACTTCGTCACTGATTTTTTTCAAAAGTTTTGAGTGAATTTTTGAGTTCTGCATGTAATTGTAGTACTTTTTGCTGTCTTATCGTTTGATCTGGTTGGCGACAGGTCTCTGATGCTGCCACTAGGGGTTAGGTTTTTTGATTTATTCGTTTTTGTTCAAACCTAGTTCTTTCTATGACTTTGACACTAATTATTTTTAATATTAATTATCGTATTTTTTGAGTTATGCGAATTTTCTTTCCAATTTTCTCGTCTTAACTTAGTTTCATTATCAACAAGTCTCATTGGTTGCTAAAATGTTTCAAATAAAGCAAGTCATTTCAGTTCATAGCTATTGTTTTTTGTGACTTATACGCTTGTTTGTTTTTTTTTAGTTATGTATTGTTTTAGTTTTGCTGGTAATTGTTTTACTTTTTGCTGTCTTATCGCTTAATGTCATTGATGACAGGTCTCAGAGGCGGTTTTTGAGTACTCAAATAATTGGTGTAACTGTATCCTCCAGTAGCTGTTGCGTTCTGTGACTTTTATACTATGCGTTTTCAAAATGTTTCCACAAGTTTTATTTAAATTTTTGGTTATTTTTGTCTTATTATTTAATATTATTAGTGAGAGAACTCATCGACATTTACTGGCAGTTTGATAATGAGAAAAAGAGGAATACAGTTGGCATTTTGAGTTTATAGCAGTTTTTTGGTTGATCTTGTCATTTTAAAAAATAATAGTTTAGTTTTTACGCTTGCTTGTTTCTGTTGTTCTGGTGTTGTTTTATCGCTTATTCTCATCACTTACATCTCTCATTTGCCTTTTAAACAAGATTTAGTGATTGTCAAAACATAAATTAATACAATTCTTTTATTTGTGCTTTAGGAGTTGACCTGCTATGTTTTTTTATTTCATCGTCAAGGCTTTTGTTACGACCATATAACGTCACAACCACTTTTTGTTCATTCGTTCATAAAATTTCAACTGAAACGCATGCATGACGTCAATTTTCGCTTTTAATGGAGCGAGTTTTTTGTTTATTCGCCTGATCAAATTTTTGGTGACACATGACTTACCTCACTCTCAAAAATGACTTCCTCAAATTGAAATTTACTTTTATTTACGTTAATTCGAAAAGATATGGTCAAGTGAATTTGTTGCTCTAGATGAAGGTTACTTAAAAGCAGCTGATAGAGGCAGCAGTAGCTTATACAGATTCTTAATCAAGATATAACATCTCCGCCTCCAAAGAAAAGATTATTTTTTGGTCTGTATTTTTTACTGTTTTTTTTTTGAGATTGCAGATCTACGGTGCTTTTACGGCTATTTTCTGGCAACCCGCCAGCTATGTTTTATAATATTCATACTGATCATTATCATCAGCTATGAAAAGGCGCCAGCTTGTGCGAGTCTCTTTAGTAAAAACTTGGTTTTTAACATACACTTTACAAGGCTCATTTTTTGACCTTTAGGTCACGTTAACTGCCAACCAAATTTTGTGAAAGATAACATACTGAGTTTGGTCGTAGTTGAGAGTGTTCTTGCTATCAATTACTTGAAAGAAAACTTTTTGAAGTCATCTTTATTTGCATCCATTAATCAGTTTTTATACCTAAAGTACGTGTGAAACGTAAAAATAAGAACGTATGACTAAAACAATAACTATAACTAACGTTCAAAATTTTTTTCAAGCATTCAAGCTAAGAACCGTTCATAATAAAACTGTTTTTTCGCAGTCAAGCTTTTTGAGCAGTGAGGGTTTTGACGTTTTCAGAATTGACCTATTACTTGACAAACTCAAATAAAATTTTTGGAAAAAATTCAATTAAAAAGAGTAGTTTGTTATAAAGACACTTCGAGGAAAAAATTTGAGAAAAATTTTGTGTAACAGTTATTCTCCTATCAACCACTCTGGAATTTTACGCAGATCGTTTCAGCTGTCACAATTCTGTCCGAAAAATACGTTGTCGCAGTTTATGAGCTTTTTATCCACAATTTTGCAGATGCATTACTTCATATTTAATTATCAATTAGTTCAATATCAAAAATCTTTTGCTTAAAATAATCTAATAATTCCGACAATTTAAATACTTTACAAAGTTTTATTAATTACTCAGACGAAAAGTCAAATGAGAGAAACATCAAACCACAGAGTTTTAGCGCTATAACTTGGCTAATGTTGTGCAAGGTGTCAATACGTAAGTTTAACAAATGATACCCAAAATTCTTCAATTGAAAACTAAGGTCTTGATTTCGTATTTGGATTCACACACTTGGTTTTAGTGAACCCAGTATGAACCTAGGCTCAGCTTCGCTAGAAAACAGTAAAGTAAACTGACTCCGTACTTCCTAAAAAAATTCCTTCATTTAGAAAATTTGTTGCTCATATGGAAAGATTGAGAATAGCAACGTTAATCACTTTCTGCAAATCAAATTATGATGTACAATCAATAAGATGCGTTAATGAAACAGAATAGGTATACAAGTAATATACCGCTCAAGAATTGTACATCAAAACGCACTTTATGTCAAAATGATAACACAGATTTTGTGCCTTTCAACCGATTTTTGGCGGTTTCTCAATCTTTTTTTCTAGTGCTAGTCAGCTAAATTTACGTGTCAAAATTGCATCATCGATTGACCCTAGACAAGGATGTCGACGGACAAAGATTTTTAATAAATTCTTGTCACTGTGAACTTGTTGTCATGGAAAGTCTCCTAACTGTGTAGAACAGTTGCCGAATGTTTTGTGCTGACGAAGGAATTCGTATCTATCAGAATCCTATGCAAACTGGTATAAAATTTTATAAGTCCTACAAAAGTCACAATACTTATTTGGTGTTATGTGAGGTAGTTCCAATATGATTATGATTTGCACTTCATGATGATAATCACGATAATAACAGTTAGTTATGTTGACAGGCGGGAGGCAATCGATGGTTCTCTGATTAGAATGAAGCAATGTCTTTTGGTTGCTTAGCTTTTCCAACTACTGTTTAATTTGCTTTTCAATGCGGTTGTTCATTCATTTCACTCAGCTTCAACAATATGCTTCTTATAGGAAGTTTTCCTTTTCAACACTTGAACAGAAGTAATATTTTTAAATTTAAAATCAGATATCGCGCTTGTTGTAACTTCAGGATCATGATGAAAGAGGTGAAAAAGGGGAGTGGAAGATAAAATTTCTGTGGAAATTTATAAAAGTAAAAAAATGAATAAAGCATATATTGAAAAACAAAGAATGAAAAGATGCTTATCAGCAAAAAACTCATGCAAGCGCTGAGTCAGACAGTATTTGCAAATCCTAATCCTTCTCTCCATGATTACAAGTTTTAAAATCACTGGCAATTATAGCCTTGGAATTTAAAGCTTTGGCACGAGAAAAACTGTTTACAACTGACTTTAATAAAAAATTGAGGAACAATATTTTCTTTTCAAGGAATTGTATAAGACGTGCAGTGAGTTGTTATGCGAATATGATTAAGGTCTTTAAAGCTTTTGATAATAATTTAGTAAACTTTTTATAGTCTTTTCAGACTTGCTAAACAAATGCAGACTGAGGTCATTTCAAAAGACTTTTTGCGAGTAAAAAAAAAACGGACAATAAATGAAGTTGAATATGTTCTCTTCTACCCCACTCAATTTAGTGGGAATTAAATTTTTATGCTATCATGTAAATCATTCTAGTCGAAAGGATATTTGCAAAAACTGAATAAGACGTTGGTTTATGTAAGTGTCTAAAAAAAGTTTCAGCGACTACTTCAATTTTTAATTTTAGTAATAAGTTTATGCGCAATCTGCTTTCAAGATGTTTTTTGCTCGCTACAATTGAAAACATTTTTCTGATCGTTATAGGTGGTGGAAGAGCGATCCCTTTGATCACGTGACCGGACGCGCACCACTGTGAATGAATTAATGTAAGTGTTCGTACAACTGAAACTTTAAAACATCGCCAATGAACAAACACGAGGACAAAATAAAACCTTCAGTTCATCTGCTGGTGAAATTGACCAAATGGATACAACCGCCTGGAAGAATACTCTCACTTCTAGTCCTCACAGTTCTTTCTATCACGAGTGTGGCTTACGTGTCCAATTCCACATTTGAAACGATCCCAAAAGTGTCTGTTTACAAGTCAGTCGACGTCTTGCTCGATGAAAGCGTGCCTTCCAAACGAAACAGTGCAGTGCCAGCATTTAGTCGGATAGATACCGTAGAAGAACGCAGTGATGACAACTTTTTGTTAAAGTTTAAAAGTGAGTGAATTAAAGGCAAATGTCTTTTTAACGCTTTAAATTCTATATTTGTTGCGGAAGTTTACAGAAACAAAATTTGTAATATTTTCTAATGGAATTGCCAAGCTTGGTGCTCGTCATCGAAGCTAGAGCCAATTCCCCTTCATTACTAAACGATAATGAAGGCTACATTTTCAGAGAGTTATAATGAAAAGATCCCGTATTGAGGATGCATTTTCGGATCTTCTCCGCTTATGTCGGCCATTAATTACGAGCCATTATTTGACATAATGATGTACTATAACGAAAATGAAAATAAAGTTTGGCAACCGATAGTTTAACTAAATACTTGAAAAAAACAGTTTTTGGTCTAAAATTATGCTAACTTGAGACTCTTTTTGTTCAAAATTTCTGCACAAGTACTTCACAGTACTTCTGCACCCGACGCTAGTTGTTCCGAGCCCACTTGTGGGGGGAGGAACTATATACTCAAATGGGTTTTTTTGTTCAGTCAATTTTGGCCGATCGATATATTCATCGTAGAGAAATGTGAGTGGTATCATTAAAAAGCTCGTCCAGCGTAGAATTTGAAATTGAAAAGATTTTTGTGAATTTCGTGTATTTCGAGGAGTTGTTGAGGTTTAAAGTTTTGTGTGAACACGTGATATTTGCATGATTTTGTTCACTTTTAGCGTAATTTTTGTTCAATTTAAGGCTTTTCTATAGAAAATATTATTTCAAAATTACATTTCACATTAAAAAATGAAACAATTTTGTGTTACCAGAAGACCAATAAAATAGCTATTTCTGGTCTCGTGAAAAAATTTACTATAAAAAAAACACGAATTCAATTTGAGAGCTGTTTATTTTAGAAACTTTTCCTATATTCATTGTTCTTTTTAGTCACTTAGAGACTAGTCTTTTTCATGTCTAGTTTCCTTCAATGACAAATCTCATTTACAGTCACATGATAACCAATGAACGAAAAGTTCAGCTTCAAGGAAACGCTCATGTTTTTTTTTTGTCTTCGACTTTGAGTTTTCGAAGTTTTTAATGAAATATTGATTTTCTCTTTGAGATGTACCTAAATTTTGGGAGCCTAATGGCATAAACTCGCTGACTAAAAGTGCAATCTCCTTTCTAATGTGTAATAGGTAAACCATTATAGTGTTTTGAGTGGACAGCTAATGGCTGTCAAGATTAAAAAAAATTTCGAAAACTTTTTTTTGAACAATAAACATTTCTAAACATATTTTCATGAAAAGTAAGTCAGTTTCAGTAAGGACAGGAGACAGGACCTCAATCATTTGTACTGCATTCAAAACTAATCTGGTAAGCGGTTTTATCTGCTAACTAATGCTTTAATGACTTCGATAATACGAGTTTTCGTAATTTCGAAAAAAAAATTTGGATATTTTTAAATATTGGTTCCTTTTGAAATCTTACCTAATTGTATTGGCAGTCCCCATTGGCTTAATAAAGACCTCCAATGGATCCTAGATGAAGTTTTTCAGAGAAAAAAATATGGTTTAAATGACTTCGACACTTTCTTCTCAAATTTCCGCTGTTTTTTTGTTTTTGCCGGTTTTTAACGTCGTTTTCATAAACATAGGACTTGTTGTAATGTCCTATTGCTAAAATTTTGATGATAAACATCCTGTTCTGGGGCATAAATTCTGTAGTGTATTTTTTTTACTTCCGTTGAAAGCTTTGGAATTTAATGGCTGTTGAGACTTTAATAAATTATTTTTTAGAAATTTTTTTGGACAGTAACTAACCTTAAACTTGTTTTCTCGAACCTTATGTCAGTATCAGTAATGATATGATCTCCTTTTTTTCTATTGCAACTAAGATGAATCTTGAGAGTGGTTTTGTCTTCTAAATACTGATTTTATGACTTCGAGGACTCGAGATTTCAAAATTTTTTAAAAAAATTTTCTAATTTTTTTTTGTAACTTTGGTTTCCTTTGAAATTTTACCTTCCTAACTTAATATTGATAGTTCTCAGTGACTTAAAAAAGGCGTTCATTGGATCCTTGATAAGGTTTGCAGAGAAAAGTTTTTGGTTTAAATGGCTTTGACACTTTCCTGCACATTTCCACAGAAATTTTGGTTTTTTCCTACTTTTGTTGTTGTTTTCATAATCATAAGACTTATTTTGACCTCTTATTGATTACCTAAGAATGATAAACTTCTTTATCTCCTTTTTGAGGCATAACATTGCGTATTTATTGATTTCCTTTGAGAGCTATGGAATTTAGTGGCTATTAAGACTAAAAAAAAAAACATTTTTGGACACTAACCACTTAAAACATTTTTCATGAACTATAAGTTAATCTCAGTAATGACAGGGCGACTCTCTTTTTTACTGCATCAAAAAATACTCTAGGAAACGGTTTTATCTGCTAAATACTTGTTTTATGACTTCGATGCCACGAGTTCTCATAATGTCAAAAAAAAAGTTTCGGATTATTTTCTGTAACTTTGGATCCTTTTGAAATCTTATCACATAATCCTAATATTGATAGCTCACATTGGCTTATGAAACACGTCCAAAGAATCATAGGTAAAGAGTTCAGAGAAACGCGTTTGGTTTAAATGGCTTCGACACTTTCTTCTGTGAATTTTCTACTGAATTTTCGTTTTTTTTCATATACTAGTTGTTGTTTTCATAATCATAAGACTTATTGTGATGTCCTTTTATTGACTTATGATTGATAAACATCCTTGCTTCCTCATTAAGGCATAACGTAGTGGATTTTTTGTCTTCCGGTCAGAGCCATTCAATTTAACGGAGTTGATATAACGGGTTTTCTCAAAAATTTCGTGGTTTAATTATATTTGATCACACTTGTTGATTTTTTGAAGTCATATTGTTAAAAATTAGAAGAACCCCATCGCTGCTAAAGATTTGTTTGAGATTGCAAAATTTTTTACTATTTTTTTTCTTCTTGGCTTCGTTCGACACTTTTCCGCGCTCAATTTTTTTTAAATTTGCTGTTTTTGCCTTTTTTTTTAAATTCTTCATGTAGTCGTAAAATGCTAACTGGTCGCATAGGCTTCTAATTGCGGATTCAATGAATGATGTTGCCAAAGAACTCAGTTTATAGTGAATAGTAGTAAAGTTTACGATTTTGTTCGTTCTAAAAAATTTTTTACTTTTCAGTTTTTGTTCTTTTCGTCAACTTTATTTTCTCATCCTTTAGAAGTTCCATCCAATTTTTTTAAAACTTATTTGTGTTTCTTTTACTCTTCTTTTTATCATATCCGCTGAAAAATTTTTGTTTTTGCTTATTCTGTTGTTTACTTTCTCGTAGTCTTTCTAATGGCAGACCTTATGAGCGCTGTATTGAGACATGGTGTTATGCAACTCCTTTATTAGTTCGATTTTGTAACGATTTTTTAAAATTCAAACGTCTATTTTTAATTATCTCATCATTAGGTTGACAATTAAGTCGAAAATGTAGATGAGCTCGAGTCGGAACATCATGTGCGAACGCACATTAACGAGCATCCTTGTTCTTTCTCTGCACTCAAAACCGAGAAAAATGAAATAGTGGCTTAGTTGAAGTTCCATGATCAAGTTGATGAGGTCCATTAAAATTTTAACAGCAAAAAGAAAATTGTCTTAGAGTGTGATGTTCAACTTTGAGTGCGATTGCATTTGATTTAAACATAGAAGAGCACGATCTGATTTGCTCGTGATTTCATGCAACTTTTTTTTAATGTTTCGACGGAGTTCATCAATTTGACATCGAGATATCTGGTGACGTAGCGTTGCGTTTTACGTCAAAATCACATAATTAGCCAAGAGCAGTAGCGTCCGGTAGGAGTACTGTAAACAATTACAATTTTCCTAAACAGTTGCTAAAAGTTGCAGTTTTTTCTCATCAAATATTGGTTCTTTCTCTTTCACTTCTAAAACTACTGGGGGCTAACTTTTTTTTAAAAAATGTTGAGTGTATAAATAATAGGCCATGCGTGATATTTAAGTTGAGATGCTTGACGTACTCAGGGGGCATACGCGCTAAAATCACACTTTTCCCTGGCATTGTTTGATAAAAACTAACACGGAAAATGTCGAAACAGGAGATCGATTGCAGGTAAACTGCTTAGCTATTTAGATGGCAGAATGTCCTCGACAAATTGTAGCACTTTTTATCAATCGCTCCTGGCCGGTTTTTTTCTCGAAGACTTGCCTCTTGCAGATTGGAAACTAGCTGTTGTGGCTTTCAAATTTTGTCCTTTTGAAAGCCTTCAACAAAAGTAAAATAGTCTGAGTGCGAGTTAGACAATTCTGTGCAGTGTAAAAGTAACACAATTGACAAAAACAACAAATAAGCGATAAATTTTGAAATAACAAATAAAAAATAACAAATTTAATCAAAAATAAGTTTAAAATGGCAGCAAGAAAGCTCACTTATTCTGTGCGTGGCACAGAATGTTCCCCCATTCGCATTTGAAAGCATAACATATATCAAATCAGCACATCGAAAATGATATTTCAGAAACGCTTAATTTAGCACCAAACTTTATTTTATTAAGCTGCTGCAAAGAAAAAGTTGTTTAGCTGAAAATCAAAACAGAAATAACAGGGAAAATAATTGAGTTTTCAGAAGAACCAAAAAAAATTTGTAATCGACACTTACGAATTACTTAGTTGCACTTAAAATATAATAGATATTACTGAAAAAATTTTGCAAAAACGTTGTGCAACTAAACACGAATCATATAAATTTTTTGTGCAATATTGACGGTTTTGATTGCGCTCAATCTGATTTTTTTTCTAAAACTTGTTGAGAAATTGAAGTTTTTTTTCATAATTCTAAAATCAAATTGATGATCTCTGATTCACATTCAACTGTATTTCATACTCTTAGCTAAAACATATTAGTCACAAAAATTGGTAAAAATAGCTGTGAAAGTTAAAATTGTTCTAATAATTCGATTAAGTTTTCGTGTTGCATCTAGATAATCGAAAATGAACCCAAAATCATTTAAATAACAGCGGCTGCACATTACGTGTATTCAGTGAAAAACCTCAGACACTCAAGCTGTTCGTAGCCGTAACACTTCGCGTTAGAAAAGCAAAATACTGGAAATTTAATCGTTTTTTAATATTTGGCATAATCATTTCTTACATCATCCCCGGGACAGAAGTATTTCATTTTTTCTCAATGATTTTTTTTGCAAAATCCACCAAACGGTGTAATGGTAAAAAGGAAGGAGTTAAATGGCACGTAGAAGTGAAAATGAATTTAGACAAGCGGCAAAAGTAGATGAAACGGATCAATCGGTTTGAGCAATTTGTAAGCACAGCAGGACAAATTCTGGAAAACCATTCAAGCAAAAAAAAGGCAAGAAAGAAAATGCGACTCTCACTAACTCATTGATTTCATGACTTTAAACCTTCCTGTTAACTACAACGCAAATGGTCTTACACAATTGAGAAAAAAGCACTTATTCATTTAAACATGCCAATTTCTATAGCTTTAAAAAGAACAAAGATAATTAGCAGCAATAATTTTTTGAAAAAAAAAACAAATAAAAATAACAAATGAACTAACAAAAATGAACAAAATATGGCAAATAATTTGGAAATAAAAAATCAATTGTGTTTTTTGGACAGAAAGGGGGATTTAAAACCATATGTGAGACACAAATCTCATAAAACCCAAAAAAACCAAGAATTGTAAAAATAAACGCTGAAAGTTTTAAAAGCGAAATGTTCACTAAAAATCAGACCTCGCTAACTCCCCGAAAACTAGGCCCTACTGGTGATACCACTCACAACTTTGTTCGATTAATATATCAATTAGCCAAGAATTGACAGAACAACCCCTTCCCCCACTATGCAGGGTTGGAACACATAATTTTCAGCTGAGATCGTATGGGTGATAAAATATGGTCTTTTGATGGGGGGCAAAGTTTTCTTTCACAATCTGGCCTAATAAACCAATTCTTTCACCCTTCTCATATTTTGCTTCAGAACTTCCGTGGCCAACTTTGACGCCGCAAGCCTTGATTGATTTCCTCATCCCATATGACATAAAGGAGCCAGCAGTAAACTCAAACATATCGTGTCAGCCTGAACCACTTCCAACAGTAGACCACGCACTCTGCTACCTGCCCAGCACCCAAAACGTGTTCACTGGTGAACTCAGAATAAAACCTGTCAAAGTCGTTCATGCGATAAAGCTCGGTTACGATGTTGACGTCTTAGAGATTCACTTGAACGAATTATATGACGTAATTGACTACTTCATAATAACTGAGGCTGTTGAAAGTCACTACAGTCAAAGTAAAAAACCTCTAATTTGGGAACTAGTTAAGCTTCAGCCGCGCTTCGCCAAATTCAGAGATAAAGTTATTCATTTTGTAATCGATGATGCCGACATCAATGCGAAGAAACCTGACAAAGGCATCTTCGGACCCGAACGACTTCAGGAAAAAATTCGTTGGGAAAAACTTAAAAAATGGTCTACAACGCAATCAATTTTGTCAAATAATGATCTTATCGGTTTTGGCGATGCCGATGAAATTGTGAACCGCCTTCATATTTTCAGGTTACGACACTGCAGGTTAAAAGTTGACGTATTTGACATTGGAAGTTGGTTTGCTTATGGCGATTTAAAAACCGCATTCAGGTCAGATTTTCCCTTACCAGGTTTTCCATACACGCTAGGGAACCCAACTTTTTGGACATTCGAGAAAGCCGTGAAAAAAGGCAATATCAGTTTTCCTACATATCAGAGAGGGTTTAGTGGGTCTTATTTATTAGGCGGCATTCACTTAACCCATTATTCGTTCATTCCTTTTTTGTTCGTGAAAGCCTTAACTGCAACCGAAGCTCACGACTCGCTTTTAAAGCTACGACAAATAGCTGATCGTATCAATGAAAAAGATATCAAGTCAAGTCCAAACAAGGTGGCAAATTACATAGTAGAACGTGTGAATGATTTCATGCGCGGAGTACCCAAGTCGCGATTTGTAGAAGTGAATGAGTTAATTCAAACACAACCGACTTATAAACACGTTATGCAAGTGCCGTGGTTTCTAAAGTGCAATTCAGAACGATACCCCAGTTGGTATGGCAAATATAGTGATATTAGAATTCTTAAAGACTGAGCAATTTCACGTTTTTAGTAGACAGTAGTAAATTTTTGTTCAATCTTTGTGTTTTATCTCATTCCCATATTCATATCATTGTGTTGATTCAAAAATAAACTGTTCTCAACTTAATATTTTTTCTGCCAGTTGGATGATTCCCTAGAGGAGACCCGATGTTAATCTTGCACTTGCAACATTTTGCAAGATTGTTGCGAGATTAGCATCCATATTCAACAACTTGCAAAATAATTACTGGATCTCGACTGCGAACGAGTGCTCATAAGTTTGGGTAGGTATTTTAGGCTATCCATTGAGAACGATAGCTATCCATTGAGAACGATAGCTTGGACATTTTTGTTTATTTGACTATCTATATAACCTATCCGATCCAGCTGATGATTAGTGTCTAAAATTGATGCCTTAATTAAGTAGGAATTGTACTATACGAAACGACTTACGGAAACCGATCGCAAAAATCTGAAAAACCTATATTTTGGAGTTAAAAACCTCGCAACAATTTTAGTCTTGAATTCATCACTGTAGTTCTGTTGAGATATATAGTGTAAAAACTCAGAGCTGAAGAAAATATTCATAATCATATTTAATGTAATTTTTGATGTCATAACAGCTCAAATAATTTTGACCGGAGAACATCAAAATCTGTGATTGCAAAACTCTGAATAAAATGACAACATTACTAGTTCGCAAACAATATTTTTTTCTAAAGAATTAGTTTCCTATTTTGCTAAATTTGATTTTTTTTCATTAATTATATATTTGGAAACTCACTAGCATGTTAGCTCGTGAAAATGCAATTGAACTTTTAATTGATCTCAAACAAAATGTTCTCAACCATATTAGACCTGCTGGTCCTTTTTAATGAGATTTTATGTTCTACCAACTTTTCGTCTCGTAATTTTTTTTGTCTGAGCATTTGAATTTTTGTCGTCAAAAACGGGATAAACAATTAACAGGTAAAGAACGAAAGACATTAAGTTCTCTAAGAGCCCAACAACTTGCCAGTCTCTAAACCTGCGATTCATCAAAACTGTTCAAGACGCATAAATTCATGGTGTGAACAGTGACTAAAAGAGTTTCACTCCCCTCGCATTTAACCCCCACCCCACCACTCCAACCGATCAAATCATTCCACCCTTAACCCTAAATGCTTGCTCCTGCGGTCTGTTTTCAAGCAACTGAGCCTTTTATGCTCTCTGCGCAAAATGGTTTCAATAATAATTTATATCTGCTTCAACTCTGAGTTGATCTGCTTCAAAACTGAGTTCATTGGGAAGCTTCTGAGAAATTGAAATACTAATGTTCAGTCTAGTCCGATATAAAGGAAAAGATTATCTGATACATTCAAAAAATTGCTCTCCAATATTTGTTAAAAGTTGTTTTTAAGAGAAATTGTTTGCAGATGATCCTGTCACCCTGAATTAACGGACAAACCCCAACCTTGTATATTTTTCAAACTCAACTATCAAAGATCCTCTGACTGTTCTTTTTGTTACTAAAAATTACCCAGCATTCAAACTTTTAGAGTTCTTCTAAGTAAATTCAGTGGGCATCAATAAAAAAACATTAAGTTTGAATCTCTCAGACTTCAAAAGAAAATCCCGCATACTTGAATAAAACTAACTTTTTTAAGAAGATTTAAAACCAAAACTGAAATGAAGTGCCAATTTTGCAAGGCAAAATTTGGTGTGCAAATGCAATGATTTTCAACGCAAAAATGAAAAGGTTACCTTTTTGACATGCTAAACTCAAAATTCTACAATGAATAATCCATTGAGACTGTGATACCTTATTGTTTTACTATTGGCTTTGCGGCGCAAAGAAAAACTTTAAAAATCAGTATTGGATTTCGCCAGGCGAAACGCTTACTTTAATTATGAGCTGAGTTTTGCGGAACGAAGTCAAAAGAGTTTCTGATTGCTGAATATGAATTGAAAAGACAAGATGAGAAAAAGTGTAGTGGTTGTCATTAAAAAAACTAGTATGACAACGTCCGATCATGCCGCGGGAAATGAAATAGAGATGAACAGACGAAAACTAACAATCGGGAAATAAATAAGATTTGAATAAAAAACTGGAATGATGGGCAAATAAATATGAACCAAGCTATTGCCTTGTATTAAGAATTACTGCACTAAATTAAATAAAGACTATCAGTTGCTACATACCCCCTTAAAATTCAAAAAAATGCACAATAAGACCAATTTTTTTATAATAGTCACATATTTAAAAATTATTAATTGGTGCCCGGTTGAATATGTAAGAACCACATTTGTAAAGGTTATCATAGCTAGTGATACATAAAAAATACAAGGTAAAATTTGTGAGTTTGAGGATATTTATTCAGAATTATTGTTCAACTCCGCTTCGTAGACAGTCATTGCAGTTGCATCTTCTTCGTGTGTTGAGCTCCGGTAATCGGCCAAATACATGAATTGCGGGTCCGGATGAGATTTATTTCCAACTATAGGTAAGATGTGTGTCTCTTCCGGAACTTGGTCTGCTATTGTTTGGACAGTTTCAACAACAGACGTGTTGGGCGCCTGAAAGTTTTTGACATCAACGTCTCTGCGTTGCTTTTTAACGGGGCGGTGATCAATGAATTCGAAAATGTTTCTTCGGAACCGTAATAGGTCGGGCTTCGTCAGGCTCCTCCACTGGATCTTTTGTCTGTATTGGGGGCTGCTTGAGAGGAGGGTACTTGTTGTAGAGCTGCTTAGGATGCATTTGTCCAGGGAATAGTCAATCTATCCGGCGAGTCTTCGTTTACTTTTTTATTCCCGACGTTTTTGTTTGTCGTCTACGTTTTTTTTCCTGACTTTCTTGTCACCCTTGATTTTCCGTGTGAACTGTTTCCGTGGTCTTGAATCTCTTTTTTTACCAATTTCTCACTAGTTCTGGGCACGCGGTGGTTAGCGTACACTTAGATTGGGGTTTGGCGTTCGAATTGAGTTCAGACCTTTGCAGTATAGCTATTGCTTACCGTGACCACCAATTTTCCTGGTTGTTTGATGGTTGACGTTGTAGGGCTAACTTTTATGATGTTGGTTCCTGGAGCAAGCGCTTTTTGGCTTGCTCTTTGACTTGCTTTTTGGCTTGCTCGCGGTTTTTTTGGCTTGCTCGCGGTTCCTCTTTGACTCCACTTTCCGTGGATTTTACGGGTAAGTTTCAGTTGTACCGTGAGCTCTGAGCGGGGAATGTGTCGAAAGATGTTCGAACTGATAAATCGGGATTCACCGTCTGTGCTAATATTTTCTCTCTCATTGGATCTCTCACTGCTCTTGTCATGCACTTTTTGACCTCGATGTCGCTCCGATATAAAATTTACCATTTGTCATCGGGAAAGATGACCTCAAGAAAAACTGTGTCCTCATCTAAGTAATTTTTTGTAATATTCTCGTATAAGAGATTAGACAACTTAGATGTAGTAAATATTACGGTATTACGGGTATTAGTTTTGCTACCAAAGTGTGCTTGAAGGGCCAGATCTTTGTTGTTTTTTGTTTAAATTGTCGCATTTGGTGGCTTATAATCTTAAGGCATGCTTTATGTGTAACAAGTTTGTAGCCAATTTTTCTTCTTTAATACATGCAAGTATATCCTTTCTTGTCTGTATTAAATTTTTTACCAGTCTAAATGCCGATGGTTATTAACTGGAGCTTCAATATTATCTATTTTACTTCTATTTCAGAAAATTTGTACTCGATATCCCACAATTATTTTGCTAGATCCAATTGATTTTGTACGGGGTACACCATGATTTTTGATATGCATATCCAAATGTTTCTCAACATTTGGGCCGTTTGTTTTGTCAATCATATACGCAGTGGGGTATTTAGGAGTATTTAGAAAAACGGTCTAATGTGGAAATGAAGTACATTTCATTGCATTTTTCGTCAGAGATGGCTCCTTCAAAATCAACGTGTTTTTCCTGGTTCGGTTGAGCAGAAGGTATATGAGAGTTGTATTGTAGCATGTTCTTCATCTAAGAGGGCTTCCCGCAGGAACTTCGGAATGGCTTTTTTTGTGGATACATACACACCCAGATCGCACACAAGGGTCCTGCCAGTAGGAGTGTAAGTACGGATTAATCTGAAAAGCTGTTCCTCTTTATTCTTGAGGATACAATCGCTTGCCATTTTAAGCACTGCATCTTTACTTGTAAAGGAGGGTCTTAGTTTTTGTTTTGGACTGTGTTTGTTTGAGGGCTAGCTGTGGGACGCGCGCTAACTTTAGTGGATGCCGAGGCCGAAACGGGTATTGGTGTAGATGTTTGATTCGCTGCACGAGACGTTTTACAGAATCGGTCTCGGGTTGTACGTTTCTTTGATTAATGGCATGGTGATTTTATTTTTTGAAATTGGTTGATTATTTGAACTGAAATTATTGTCACCATTAGAATTTGATTTTGAGTTGAGATGATGCAACTGATTTCGAGAAACAATTTGAGCAAAAAGCAATGAATTTATATCTTTCGCTGGACTTTTGCAAATACGGTAGTAATTTTTAATAAATTGCGGGAAATTAGTTTTAAATAGTTGCGTTTCTCCCGCTTGCGAGAATGTTCACATACTTATTTTGGAAAGCATTAATGAAATTAATTGGATTTTGTTGAGGGAATGGTGTAATAATTCGTTTTTGCGAGGCGGGGTATGCATATTTACAATGGTTTGAGTTATAGTTTGTTTTTACTAACGCATTTTGCTTAGCAAATTTCAAAAGAAATACATGCATTTCCAAGTTGTTTTTAAGTGTGCTAAAGGTGTTTAATGAATTCCAGCCTGATTCACTTCTTGTGTAGTGAATTGCTGTGCGCGATCCAGTGTTTTAAGCAAATTGTGCAAAAGAGGTATGAATTGTATTGAATTCAATTTAAACATTTTTGCAAGGGCGGAGTTAATTCTAATTTTGTGACAATGAATTCCGCATCATAGGCAGACATTTTTTTTTTGCCTTTTGGTTTGTGTGTCGAGAACTATATTTAACGGGGCCCATTTTTTGCCTGGCCTGTGTTCAATTGCAAATTGGTATGTTAACATGGCAACAGTCTATCCATCTAACGGTTGAAAAGGTTGTTGTAGGATTTGTTTGAACGGTTTTTGTTTAATATTGATCATAATGCCACATGGTTCGTAATTACTTTAAACTGTTTTCGATACAAGTCAATCTATATCTAGTTTTGCAACTGTTGTTTGGGAGGCTTAATCCTGATTATTTCCTTATCTAGTCTGTGAAGACAGTCAAACACAATCTTTTTTATGTTCTTCTTCTGATCCTATGCTATCGATCAGTATGTCAAAAAGGAAAAAATAGGTATTTTTCAATCCTTCTAATGTGTAACCCATTGCTTTTTGAAAATCTGCAGGCATATCTGTGGGGCCAAAGATTGCAGCCTGAAATTGGTATGTACCCGTCATATAGACAGTTATTTTGTTAGAATTACAGCGTTTGGCTGTTTCAGGGTCTAAGTTTAGTTGGCTAGATATATATTTGAGGTCCATTATTGAAAAATATGTAGTGCTTTGCGCCTCGTGACCAAAAATTTGTTGAGATATGGGTTCGATTAACGTTTCATTGTTTGGCATTTGACATCTGTTTTTGTGTATCCCTATTTTAAACACTTTTGAGTCAACAGCTTGTTTTAGATATTGATTTTTTTAACCGTGACGACAATAGTTGAAATAAAGTACTTGTCTAGGCAAGTTTTTTGATGTTTTTTTCATCAAGTAATTTTCTAAGTTGGGAACTTATTTTATTGTTGATTCATAGAATTGCATCTCCATTTTGGTGTCGTGGTTGGAAATGTTTGTGAATTTTTTTTAGTTACATTAATTTTTGATCCTTCAACTGACGATTCCAGATTTGGGAGTCGAAGAGCTAGATTTTCTTTAGTCGCGCAATGTGGTGAAATATTATTTACTTGATTATGTTTTTGGGATGAGGATCGTGTGACTGCAAGTCCGAGTTGGTCGAAAAGATTGCAACCAATGAGTGGCTGAGACTATCAGCAACAACCGTAGGAGTGGAAGCTTCTATACCAGCTATTGCTTGTTACCGGTTTTCGAATTTAACCCTCGATAGGAATTGGTTCCTTGAAAAATGTCCGCAGTTGCGATTGCTGTTTCCGCTTACCCATAACACATGTGAATTACTTGACTACTCGCACTGCTAATGATCTTTCAAATTGCTGCATGCACTGCCTGAGTTAGAGAGTAGAGCACATGAGATGTTTCCGATTTTAGGGGGCATTTTGAAAGGTTTAGTTCTCTCGAGAACATCGTTGATTGGGGCAACAACGTTGTCTTCTCCGCTATTGTATTCTGCGTCATATAGTGCTGTTGATGAGTGTAAGTAGTTCACTGAATCCTAGGGTTGAAGTTCTACTTCTACTGTGACCAGAGAACCATACCACAACGCAATTTGGGCGGTGGAATTGTGGTGTTCCGAGAACCTTGTCTGTTGAAATTGCTTTTGAAAGAATACATATACATCGAGCCAACTAGACCTAGACCCTGAAACAGCAATCACTGTCAAACGTTATATTTCCCGGTCTGATAATTGCCTCCTCTACAATCTTTCAAAATTCTGCGCTGGAAAAAGTATCTACCACGATGTGTGGATTCTTGCTTTTGAAAATTTTGTGACCTTCCACACCGAGGCTGAGATAGAGCAATGAAACTGTTTTTCGATCGCCAAGTGGCCACGATTTATCACTACATATTAGGCCGATTCCTAGCAGTCTTTGGCGTTTGTCTTGCCAGTTCATTTTCTGCTGAGCGTTTCAGGCATTACGTTCCAGTTTGATTGTGCTGAGGAACCGATAATCGTTTCGTCGTATATGGTTTCTAGGGTCAATTTTAACATTTCTGGTTTAAAGCCAAAAACTGTATCCAATATCATAATCTCCTTAGCTAGCAAGTCTAATTTGTATTACCCACTGCAACTTTCCCAACGGAGAGGTGCGTCTACTGTGGGTTTGTCCCAAAAAGCACCAATTCCAGGGGAGTTCGTTTGTTACCTGTATTTTAATTTTTACTAACGGCTTTGCGGCGCCAAGACACACTTTCATAATCAGTTTTGGATTTCGCCAGACGAAACGCTTTCTCTAATTATGAGCTCAGTTTTGCAGAGCGAAGTCAAAAGAGACTCTGATTATCTACGTTCAATTGGAAAGACAAGACAATGAAAATTGAAGTGCTTGCCTACAGAACGGCTATTATTAACCTGCCTACAGAACGACATGTCGGGCCATGCAGCGGGAAATCAAGTAGAAAGGAACAGACGACAACTAACAACCGGGAAACTTGAAATAAAAATATTGGAATGAAGGGTCAATAAATGTGAACTAAAGTATTGCATGGTCTTAAAGATTGCTGTACTAAATTAAATGCAGATGATCGGGAGTCGCATAGACAATGGGTCTTGTTTTTATAGTTGTATGTAATTTGAAATAAAACTGTAACCATAAATTCGAAAATTGATCATTGATTTCAACCGTCTTTTAAACGACTCAATTTCCTGCGAAAACAAAAATCGTAAAATTTCTAGTCCTCATGTCAACTGGAAAATAAATTGAACTAAATTTAGAGCCGTGAAACTTATCTGATTTTCACGTGATTTGAGAACTTCAATCAATATGTTGTCAATTTAATTTCTTAAACTGTCAACGAATCAAACAATCTCTTTTCTTTATTAAAATATTACGAATAAAATAACTTCATGAAAACTGAGGGACAACTGATATCAACTACATAGAAGATATAACAAGACAATGAAAAATTGGTAGAGGTCTTTTTTAAATAGGTTTGTTAAAGCCTTTCTCACTTTCCCAAAAACTTTTTTATTACAATGTTTGTTTGCTGATCAAATATTTTGGGCCAAGGCACCTTCATTTGAGAAGCATTGATGCTTCCATTTCGCTCACTTGCAAGTGCGAGCCAAGCACAAAGACTGATGATTAACAAAAAAACTGTTTCCAGCTCATACTTATTGACATACAAAAAATATCGAAAAAAATGTATTACTTTTATATTTTTTCCTTTTTTTCCAGAGAAAATAATAGAATTCCCCATAAATAAACAAGGAAAATAGTCTGAGTCGTAGTTAAGGATTAACCAAGAGTTGAGTTCGGCTTTTTCAAGTGCCATGCAGCGAGTTATATTTATTTGTTTTTTTAAATTGGAACAGGTGAAAAAAATGTTTCTATCGAGATAGGAAAAACAACAAGAAATAAAAAATCATCTAGAATATATTGCGTATATTCCTTTTTGAAAAAGCTCATTTGATATCCACGGCGAGCTGGTTTCTTAATCTTTCCAGTTCTAGTTCAAACTTGTAAGATAAATTCAGATATTCGAATTCATCATTGCTGTTTTTATGGGAGACCGTTTTATCAGATAATCGTAGGTTTTCAGTTGAGGGATTTTCGGTAGCCTACATTATATTCTCGAAAATTTTGTCATTTTTACTTTCTTTGTTGTTAATAGGTTTTAATCCGTAAACTTTAAATTTTTCGCTCATACTCTTAAAAAGTTCCCGACAGAAAATTTTTCTAAATAAAAATAATGTCACATAAGGTCGATTGCCCTACTTTTTTTTAAGGTTATGAATCCTTCGTTTGTTTTGAATATCAGAATTTTCTTTAGTGTTAGTTCTTCCGGGTTATCAAATCATTCATTTGTCTTTCATATACTTTCATGATCAGACTTTTGTGCGTTCACCAGACTATTCGTGCGTTCATGTCCAGACTTTCGTGCGTTTTTCCTTGTTTCCAGACAATGTAAATTTGAACGCACGACACCCCCGTCGTGCGTTCATCTGGGTCTGGACATATCGACTTTCCGTCTGGGACCTCAACCTGGGTTAAGTAGGAATTGTACTATACGAAACGACTTACGGAAACCGATCGCAAAAATCTGAAAAGCCTATATTTTGGAGTTAAAAACCTCGCAACAATTTTAGTCTTGAATTCATCACTGTAGTTCTGTTGAGATATATAGTGTAAAAACTTAGAGCTGAAGAAAATATTCATAATCATATTTAATGTAGTTTTCGATGTCATAACAGCTCAAATAATTTTGACCGGAGAACATCAAAATCTGTGATTGCAAAACTCTGAATAAATTGACAACATTACAAGTTCGCAAACAATATTTTTTTCTAAAGAATTAGTTTCCTATTTTACTAAATTTGATTTTTTTTCCTTAATTATATATTTGGAAACTCACTAGCATGTTAGCTCGTGAAAATGCAATTGAACTTTCAATTGATCTCAAACAAAATGTTCTCAACCATATTAGACCTGCTGGTCCTTTTTATGAGATTTTATGTTCTACCAACTTTTCGTCTCGTAATTTTTTTTGTCTGAGCATTTGAATTTTTGTCGTCAAAAACGGGATAAACAATTAACAGGTAAAGAACGAAAGACATTAAGTTCTCTAAGAACCCAACAACTTGCCAGTCTCTAAACCTGCGATTCATCAAAACTGTTCAAGACGCATAAATTCATGGTGTGAACAGTGACTAAAAGAGTTTCACTCCCCTCGCATTTAACCCCCACCCCACCACTCCAACCGATCAAATCATTCCACCCTTAACCCTAAATGCTTGCTCCTGCGGTCTGTTTTCAAGCAACTGAGCCTTTTATGCTCTCTGCGCAAAATGGTTTCAATAATAATTTATATCTGCTTCAACTCTAGAGTTCATTGGGAAGCTTCTGAGAAATTGAAATACTAATGTTCAGTCTAGTCCGATATAAAGGAAAAGATTATCTGATACATTCAAAAAATTGCTCTCCAATATTTGTTAAAAGTTGTTTTTAAGAGAAATTGTTTGCAGATGATCCTGTCACCCTGAATTAACGGACAAACCCCAACCTTGTATATTTTTCAAACTCAACTATCAAAAATCCTCTGACTGTTCTTTTTGTTACTAAAATTTACCCAGCATTCAAACTTTTAGAGTTCTTCTAAGTAAATTCAGTGGGCATCAATAAAAAAACATTAAGTTTGAATCTCTCAGACTTCAAAAGAAAATCCCGCATACTTGAATAAAACTAACTTTTTTAAGAAGATTTAAAACCAAAACTGAAATGAAATGCCAATTTTGCAAGGCAAAATTTGGTGTGCAAATGCAATGATTTTCAACGCAAAAATGAAAAGGTTACCTTTTTGACATGCTAAACTCAAAATTCTACAATGAATAATCCATTGAGACTGTGATACCTTATTGTTTTACTATTGGCTTTGCGGCGCAAAGAAACACTTTAAAAATCAGTATTGGATTTCGCCAGGCGAAACGCTTACTTTAATTATGAGCTGAGTTTTGCGGAACGAAGTCAAAAGAGTTTCTGATTGCTGAATATGAATTGAAAAGACAAGATGAGAAAAAGTGTAGTGGTTGTCATTAAAAAAACTAGTATGACAACGTCCGATCATGCCGCGGGAAATGAAATAGAGATGAACAGACGAAAACTAACAATCGGGAAATAAATAAGATTTGAATAAAAAACTGGAATGATGGGCAAATAAATATGAACCAAGCTATTGCCTTGTATTAAGAATTACTGCACTAAATTAAATAAAGACTATCAGTTGCTACATACCCCCTTAAAATTCAAAAAAATGCACAATAAGACCAATTTTTTTATAATAGTCACATATTTAAAAATTATTAATTGGTGCCCGGTTGAATATGTAAGAACCACATTTGTAAAGGTTATCATAGCTAGTGATACATAAAAAATACAAGGTAAAATTTGTGAGTTTGAGGATATTTATTCAGAATTATTGTTCAACTCCGCTTCGTAGACAGTCATTGCAGTTGCATCTTCTTCGTGTGTTGAGCTCCGGTAATCGGCCAAATACATGAATTGCGGGTCCGGATGAGATTTATTTCCAACTATAGGTAAGATGTGTGTCTCTTCCGGAACTTGTTCTGCTATTGTTTGGACAGTTTCAACAACAGACGTGTTGGGCGCCTGAAAGTTTTTGACATCAACGTCTCTGCGTTGCTTTTTAACGGGGCGGTGATCAATGAGTTCCAAAATGTTTCTTCGGAACCGTAATAGGTCGGGCTTCGTCAGGCTCCTCCACTGGATCTTTTGTCTGTATTGGGGGCTGCTTGAGAGGAGGGTACTTGTTGTAGAGCTGCTTAGGATGCATTTGTCCAGAGAATAGTCAATCTACCCGGCGAGTCTTCGTTTACTTTTTTATTCCCGACGTTTTTGTTTGTCGTCTACGTTTTTTTCCTGACTTTCTTGTCACCCTTGATTTTCCGTGTGAACTGTTTCCGTGGTCTTGAATCTCTTTTTTTTTACCAATTTCTCACTAGTTCTGGGCACGCGGTGGTTAGCGTACACTTAGATTGGGGTTTGGCGTTCGAATTGAGTTCAGACCTTTGCAGTATAGCTATTGCTTACCGTGACCACCAATTTTCCTGGTTGTTTGATGGTTGACGTTGTAGGGCTAACTTTTATGATGTTGGTTCCTGGAGCAAGCGCTTTTTGGCTTGCTCTTTGACTTGCTTTTTGGCTTGCTCGCGGTTTTTTTGGCTTGCTCGCGGTTCCTCTTTGACTTCCACTTTCCGTGGATTTTACGGGTAAGGTTCAGTTGTACCGTGCGCTCTGAGCGGGGAATGTGTCGAAAGATGTTCGAACGGATAAATCGGGATTCACCGTCTTTGCTAATCTTTTCTCTCTCATTGGATCTCTCACTGCTCTTGTCATGCACTTTTTGACCTCGATGTCGCTCCGATATAAAATTTACCATTTTTCATCGGGAAAGATGACCTCAAGAAAAACTGTGTCCTCATCTAAGTAATTTTTTTGTAATATTCTCGTATAAGAGATTAGACAACTTAGATGTAGTAAATATTACGGTATTACGGGTATTAGTTTTGCTACCAAAGTGTGCTTGAAGGGCCAGATCTTTGTTGTTTTTTGTTTAAATTGTCGCATTTGGTTGCTTATAATCTTAAGGCATGCTTTATGTGTAACAAGTTTGTAGCCAATTTTTCTTCTTTAATACATGCAAGTATATCCTTTTTTGTCTGTATTAAATTTTTTACCAGTCTAAATGCCGACCGATGGTTATTAAATGGAGCTTCAATATTATCTATTTTACTTCTATTACAGAAAATTTGTACTCGATATCCCACAATTATTTTGCTAGATCCAATCGATTTTGTACGGGGTACAACTTGATTTTTGATATGCATATCCAAATGTTTCTCAACATTTGGGCCGTTTGTTTTGTCAATCATATACGCAGTGGGGTATTTAGGAGTATTTAGAAAAACGGTCTAATGTGGAAATGAAGTACATTTCATTGCATTTTTCGTCAGAGATGGCTCCTTCAAAATCAACGTGTTTTTTCTGGTTCGGTTGAGCAGAAGGTATATGAGAGTTGTATTGTAGCATGTTCTTCATCTAAGAGGGCTTCCCGCAGGAACTTCGGAATGGCTTTTTTTGTGGATACATACACACCCAGATTGCACACAAGGGTCCTGCCAGTAGGAGTGTAAGTACGGATTAATCTGAAAAGCTGTTCCTCTTTATTCTTGAGGATACAATCGCTTGCCATTTTAAGCACTGCATCTTTACTTGTAAAGGAGGGTCTTAGTTTTTGTTTTGGACTGTGTTTGTTTGAGGGCTAGCTGTGGGACGCGCGCTAACTTTAGTGGATGCCGAGGCCGAAACGGGTATTGGTGTAGATGTTTGATTCGCTGCACGAGACGTTTTACAGAATCGGTCTCGGGTTGTACGTTTCTTTGATTAATGGCATGGTGATTTTATTTTTTGAAATTGGTTGATTATTTGAACTGGAATTATTGTCACCATTAGAATTTGATTTTGAGTTGAGATGATGCAACTGATTTCGAGAAACAATTTGAGCAAAAAGCAATGAAATTATATCTTTCGCTGGACTTTTGCAAATACGGTAGTAATTTTTAATAAATTGCGGGAAATTAGTTTTAAATAGTTGCGTTTCTCCCGCTTGCGAGAATGTTCACATACTTATTTTGGAAAGCATTAATGAAATTAATTGGATTTAGTTGAGGGAATGGTGAAATAATTAGTTTTTGCGAGGCGGGGTATGCATATTTACAATGGTTTGAGTTATAGTTTGTTTTTACTAACGAATTTTGCTTAGCAAATTTCAAATGAAATACATGCATTTCCAAGTTGTTTTTAAGTGTGCTAAATGTGTTTAATGAATTCCAGCCTGATTCACTTCTTGTGTTGTGAATTGCTGTGCGCGATCCAGTGTTTTAAGCAAATTGTGCAAAAGAGGTATGAATTGTATTGAATTCAATTTAAACAATTTTGCAAGGGCGGAGTTAATTCTAATTTTGTGACAATGAATTCCGCATCATAGGCAGACATTTTTTTTTGCCTTTTGGTTTGTGTGTCGAGAACTATATTTAACGAGGCCCATTTTTTGCCTGGCCTGTGTTCAATTGCAAATTGGTATGGTAACATGGCAACAGTCTATCCATCTAACGGTTGAAATGGTTGTTGTAGGATTTGTTTGAACGGTTTTTGTTTAATATTGATCATAATGCCACATGGTTCGTAATTACTTTAAACTGTTTTCGATACAAGTCAATCTATATCTAGTTTTGCAACTGTTGTTTGGGAGGCTTAATCCTGATTATTTCCTTATCTAGTCTGTGAAGACAGTCAAACACAATCTTTTTTATGTTCTTCTTCTGATCCTATGCTATCGATCAGTATGTCAAAAAGGAAAAAATAGGTATTTTTCAATCCTTCTAATGTGTAACCCATTGCTTTTTGAAAATCTGCAGGCATATCTGTGGGGCCAAAGATTGCAGCCTGAAATTGGTATGTACCCGTCATATAGACAGTTATTTTGTTAGAATTACAGCGTTTGGCTGTTTCAGGGTCTAAGTTTAGTTGGCTAGATATATATTTGAGGTCCATTATTGAAAAATATGTAGTGCTTTGCGCCGCGTGACCAAAAATTTGTTGAGATATGGATTCGATTAACGTTTCATTGTTTGGCATTTGACATCTGTTTTTGTGTATCCCTATTTTAAACACTTTTGAGTCAACAGCTTGTTTTAGATATTGATTTTTTTAACCGTGACGACAATAGTTGAAATAAAGTACTTGTCTAGGCAAGTTTTTTGATGTTTTTTTCATCAAGTAATTTTCTAAGTTGGGAACTTATTTTATTGTTGATTCATAGAATTGCATCTCCATTTTGGTGTCGTGGTTGGAAATGTTTGTGAATTTTTTTTTAGTTACATTAATTTTTGATCCTTCAACTGACGATTCCAGATTTGGGAGTCGAAGAGCTAGATTTTCTTTAGTCGCGCAATGTGGTGAAATATTATTTACTTGATTATGTTTTTGGGATGAGGATCGTGTGACTGCAAGTCCGAGTTGGTCGAAAAGATTGCAACCAATGAGTGGCTGAGACTATCAGCAACAACCGTAGGAGTGGAAGCTTCTATACCAGCTATTGCTTGTTACCGGTTTTCGAATTTAACCCTCGATAGGAATTGGTTCCTTGAAAAATGTCCGCAGTTGCGATTGCTGTTTCCGCTTACCCATAACACATGTGAATTACTTGACTACTCGCACTGCTAATGATCTTTCAAATTGCTGCATGCACTGCCTGAGTTAGAGAGTAGAGCACATGAGATGTTTCCGATTTTAGGGGGCATTTTGAAAGGTTTAGTTCTCTCGAGAACATCGTTGATTGGGGCAACAACGTTGTCTTCTCCGCTATTGTATTCTGCGTCATATAGTGCTGTTGATGAGTGTAAGTAGTTCACTGAATCCTAGGGTTGAAGTTCTACTTCTACTGTGACCAGAGAACCATACCACAACGCAATTTGGGCGGTGGAATTGTGGTGTTCCGAGAACCTTGTCTGTTGAAATTGCTTTTGAAAGAATACATATACATCGAGCCAACTAGACCTAGACCCTGAAACAGCAATCACTGTCAAACGTTATATTTCCCGGTCTGATAATTGCCTCCTCTACAATCTTTCAAAATTCTGCGCTGGAAAAAGTATCTACCACGATGTGTGGATTCTTGCTTTTGAAAATTTTGTGACCTTCCACACCGAGGCTGAGATAGAGCAATGAAACTGTTTTTCGATCGCCAAGTGGCCACGATTTATCACTACATATTAGGCCGATTCCTAGCAGTCTTTGGCGTTTGTCTTGCCAGTTCATTTTCTGCTGAGCGTTTCAGGCATTACGTTCCAGTTTGATTGTGCTGAGGAACCGATAATCGTTTCGTCGTATATGGTTTCTAGGGTCAATTTTAACATTTCTGGTTTAAAGCCAAAAACTGTATCCAATATCATAATCTCCTTAGCTAGCAAGTCTAATTTGTATTACCCACTGCAACTTTCCCAACGGAGAGGTGCGTCTACTGTGGGTTTGTCCCAAAAAGCACCAATTCCAGGGGAGTACGTTTGTTACCTGTATTTTAATTTTTACTAACGGCTTTGCGGCGCCAAGACACACTTTCATAATCAGTTTTGGATTTCGCCAGACGAAACGCTTTCTCTAATTATGAGCTCAGTTTTGCAGAGCGAAGTCAAAAGAGACTCTGATTATCTACGTTCAATTGGAAAGACAAGACAATGAAAATTGAAGTGCTTGCCTACAGAACGGCTATTATTAACCTGCCTACAGAACGACATGTCGGGCCATGCAGCGGGAAATCAAGTAGAAAGGAACAGACGACAACTAACAACCGGGAAACTTGAAATAAAAATATTGGAATGAAGGGTCAATAAATGTGAACTAAAGTATTGCATGGTCTTAAAGATTGCTGTACTAAATTAAATGCAGATGATCGGGAGTCGCATAGACAATGGGTCTTGTTTTTATAGTTGTATGTAATTTGAAATAAAACTGTAACCATAAATTCGAAAATTGATCATTGATTTCAACCGTCTTTTAAACGACTCAATTTCCTGCGAAAACAAAAATCGTAAAATTTCTAGCCCTCATGTCAACTGGAAAATAAATTGAACTAAATTTAGAGCCGTGAAACTTATCTGATTTTCACGTGATTTGAGAACTTCAATCAATATGTTGTCAATTTAATTTCTTAAACTGTCAACTAATCAAATAATCTCTTTTCTTTTTTAAAATATTACGAATAAAATAACTTCATGAAAACTGAGGGACAACTGATATCAACTACATAGAAGATATGACAAGACAATGAAAAATTGGTAGAGGTCTTTTTTAAATAGTTTTGTTAAAGCCTTTCTTACTTTCCCAAAAACTTTTTAATTACAATGTTTGTTTGCTGATCAAATATTTTGGGCCAAGGCACCTTCATTTGAGAAGCATTGATGCTTCCATTTCCCTCACTTGCAAGTGCGAGCCAAGCACAAAGATTGATGATTAACAAAAAAAATGTTTCCAGCTCATACTTATTGACATACAAAAAATATCGAAAAAAATGTATTACTTTTATATTTTTTCTTTTTTTTCCAGAGAAAATAATAGAATTCCCCATAAATAAACAAGGAAAATAGTCTGAGTCGTAGTTAAGGATTAACCAAGAGTTGAGTTCGGCTTTTTCAAGTGCCATGCAGCGAGTTATATTTATTTGTTTTTTTAAATTGGAACAGGTGAAAAAAATGTTTCTATCGAGATAGGAAAAACAACAAGAAATAAAAAATCATTTGGAATATATTGCGTATATTCCTTTTTGAAAAAGCTCATTTGATATCCACGGCGAGCTGGTTTCTTAATCTTTCCAGTTCTAGTTCAAACTTGTAAGATAAATTCAGATATTCGAATTCATCATTGCTGTTTTTATGAGAGACCGTTTTATCAGATAATCGTAGGTTTTCAGTTGAGGGATTTTCGGTAGCCTACATTAGATTCTCGAAAATTTTGTCATTTTTACTTTCTTTGTTGTTAATAGGTTTTAATCCGTAAACTTTAAATATTTCGCTCATACTCTTAAAAAGTTCCCGACAGAAAATTTTTCTAAATAAAAATAATGTCACATAAGGTCGATTGCCCTACTTTTTTTTAAGGTTATGAATCCTTCGTTTGTTTTGAATATCAGAATTTTCTTTAGTGTTAGTTCTTCCGGGTTATCAAATCATTCATTTGTCTTTCATATACTTTCATGATCAGACTTTTGTGCGTTCACCAGACTATTCGTGCGTTCATGTCCAGACTTTCGTGCGTTTTTCCTTGTTTCCAGACAATGTAAATTTGAACGCACGACACCCCCGTCGTGCGTTCATCTGGGTCTGGACATATCGACTTTCCGTCTGGGACCTCAACCTGGGTTAAGTAGGAATTGTACTATACGAAACGACTTACGGAAACCGATCGCAAAAATCTGAAAAGCCTATATTTTGGAGTTAAAAACCTCGCAACAATTTTAGTCTTGAATTCATCACTGTAGTTCTGTTGAGATATATAGTGTAAAAACTTAGAGCTGAAGAAAATATTCATAATCATATTTAATGTAGTTTTTGATGTCATAACAGCTCAAATAATTTTGACCGGAGAACATCAAAATCTGTGATTGCAAAACTCTGAATAAATTGACAACATTACAAGTTCGCAAACAATATTTTTTTCTAAAGAATTAGTTTCCTATTTTACTAAATTTGATTTTTTTTCCTTAATTATATATTTGGAAACTCACTAGCATGTTAGCTCGTGAAAATGCAATTGAACTTTCAATTGATCTCAAACAAAATGTTCTCAACCATATTAGACCTGCTGGTCCTTTTTATGAGATTTTATGTTCTACCAACTTTTCGTCTCGTAATTTTTTTTGTCTGAGCATTTGAATTTTTGTCGTCAAAAACGGGATAAACAATTAACAGGTAAAGAACGAAAGACATTAAGTTCTCTAAGAGCCCAACAACTTGCCAGTCTCTTTAATTTGCCTTCTCGGTACATCAACACAGACAGTTGGGAGACAGTAAAAGAACTGCAGGTGGCTGATCCCGACTTTAGCAAGCCCGCCCAAGTTGATCTCATCATTGGAGCTTGACACTACGAAGACTTGATGGTTGGGAACAACCGACTGAAATCATCCTCTTACTTATCGACAGTCAGTATTCGGTTGGTAGGTGATTGGACGCGAAAACGTGCAAACTTCCAAATCTTCCAGTTTGCAAACCTACTTTGTGTCATCATTTGAAGACAGTTTACAGCGTTTTTGGGAAATAGAGGAAGTTCCTGCAACTAAACATCTGACCGACGAAGAAAGAAAGTGTGAAGAACAATTCAAGTCAACCACGCGAAGAAACCCTGAAGGAAGGTTCATCGTGCACTGCCGTTTAAGAAAGAATTTGGAGAACGGGGGGGTTCACATCAGCAAGCAGGACAAAGATTTAGATGTCTCCTTCATAGAATTCAAAGACAGCCTGATCTGTACAGATGATACAATGAGTACATTACACTAGGACACATGGAAGAAGTTCCCGCAAAGGAGATGCTACTGTCAATAGAGAAAAACTATTATCTCAGCCAACACTGTGTGTTCCAAGACTCAAGTACAACTTCGAAGCTGCGTGCAGTCTTTGATGGTTCAGCAAAGACTACCAGTGGAATTTCTTTGATTGATAGAGTGATGGTGGGACACAAGATCCAGAAAGATCTAATCAGCATTCTGATCCGTTTTCTTTATGTATCCTGTAGCCCTTTCAGCAGACATTGCAAAAATTTACAGACAAGTGCAACTAGACGCCGAAGATAAAGACTATCATCGACTACTTTGGAAGGAACCGAACTCAACATGTATAATGACATTTAGGATGACACGTGTTATATACGGAAAAGCATCATCACCGTTCCATTTTGTTCGTCCACTACAGGCTTTAGCGGAAAATGTTACGGACAAAAATGTAGAGCTAGAAATTATGACAGACATGTACGTCTAAGACTTTTTGACAGGAACACCCGATCCGGAAAGCGCAATGAAAGTGCAGAACGCAATCAAAGCAGATCTTGAGGCACTGGTTGAGATTCACAATTGGACACCAAGAATCACAGAACTGGTTGAAATTTTATCTGCAAATTTTCGAAAAACTTCCGACGAGATGACAATTAAAAGCGGCGACTACAGTATAAAAACTTTAGACGTCAAGTGGAACCCAAATCCAGACCACTTTTGTTTCATAGCAAAACTGGACGAAAAGGCACCATCAACAAAACGCCAAATACTATCGGAAGTCACCCGGTTCTTTGATCCTTTGGGATGGCTTTCACCCACCAGTTCAAGTCTTTTCTGCGACTATTCTGGATGGACCGACATGAATGCGACGAAACTTTGTCGAAAGGTCTTCAGCAACAGTACAGCCGACTCGGAGTTCAACTGAGGGAACTGGAAAATATTACACAATTGAAAATATTACAAATATTACACTGTCCCATCCGAGTCGGTCCTGAGTCTCCTCCGTTGTTTCAAAGTAGTTTCAATCCAAAGTAATTTCAATCTCACCAGAGTAGTTTCAATCTCACCAGCAACATCGGACATTGAATTTCTCGTCTTCTGTGATGCATCAACTACAACCTAAGCAGCAGTTGTGTATGTTTGACAATCTTTAGACGAATCGGTACACACAAGAATGCTGACAGCAAAAACCAGAGTTGCACCAATAGGTTTCTTGTGCGTTCCCCGGTTGGAATTTTGTGCAGAACTTCTAGGCGCAAATTTGGTGGAAGCGGTATAATCATCTTTGAGTGACTAACGTTTCCAGACACCAAAGGTGTACGCTTAGACAGATTCACCGGTAACACTTGCTTGGCTCCAAGACTTTCCAAGAAAGTGGAAGACATTCGTTGCCAGCCGTGTTGCAAAAAATTCAGTTCATCTCACCATCCAGCAATTGGAATTTACTGCCGACGGAGGAGAAACCTGTTGAAGAAGAATCCTGCTGATTGCGCATCACGAGGGATCTCAGCCGCAAACACAGCCAAACACAGTTTTGTTGCAATGGCCCCACTGGGTAAAAAAGCAAAGATTGTTGGCCGATGGCGGAATCAATTGAGGAACATCAGGCCGCATTGAACAATGAAGTGCAAAGAGAAACACTGAAGCGGACGAAAATGGTTTTTACTCGGGAGAACAACTCAATTTTTCAGCTAATTCATCGAATATCCTCGTTTGGAAAACTGGTTGGTATTTTTGTTATGTCAGGAACTTCTTTCAGAAGGCTAAAGAATAAAGCCAGAAGAACTTTGCCAGCAGAACAGATCCAACACAATCCGATACCAAATGCTACTCGTAGAAGAGGAACCTATCATCAAAACGATGTCAAAAGAAACTGTCAGAAGCTGCAAGAGCATTTGATTTTCAACCGCTCGGTCAACTCAGCTCTTCAGATCTTCATCATGGACGGATTGCCATATACAGTCTGATTCAAAACCTTACTTGCAGGAGTTTGATGTCATTGTTAGTCAATCAACTTCATCAATTACGGAAGGGAAAGATAATAACAATTTGGACAATGCGTATTGTCATACACCCCTTGGTAAAATGAGGTAGGTAATGTTGGTGAGGTTGAGGTACGTAAGGTTGTGGTTGGTAAGGTTAAGGTAAGTAAGGTTGTTAAAGTTGAGGTAGGTAAGGCTGGTAAGGTTCAAGTAGGCAAGATTGGTAAGGTTCAGGTCAAAGTTCGAGCTTGGTAAAACTCAATTAGGTAATTTAGATAAACAAACAATTTTCAACGAATTGGAGCAACATGCAAGTACAAGTGAAGAAGAATTGATCAACAGTACCGCAAAACAAAGAATAAGGCTCAAGCCAAAAAGAGGACGACTTTTCAAACTTTCTGCCTTCTACCACCCAGACAATAAAGTTGTTCCCGTGGGCGGACGACTATCAAATTCGTCATACAACATTGACAAGAAGTTTCCTATCCTGATTCCCAAAGATTCGCCAATCACAGTGCTTCTGATTCACTTACGTGGAGGCCCAGAGTCAACAGTTTTTTTTTATCTCCGACAAACAAATTGGATACCCGAGGACTGTCAGCTGTTATGAAAAATTATTTACAACTGCAATCCCCACAACGCCAAATGTTTTCAGCTGCAAATGGGAGATCTGCCAACAGAACGTGTTGTTTTGTCATTTAATTTCACCCACACTGGTTTCGACTATTGTGGAGCTTTCAGCAAAACAAAACAGCAGCAGGAAATTGCAGAAGTCCTATGTTGCTCTTTTTGTATGTTTCAGCACGAAGTTTAGTTCGTTGACAAAAGGGGACTAACTAGCGCCATAAATCGTTTTACAACACAAAATGATGTGGACTGCCCGGAAATAAGTATAGGGACAACTCAAGGACTTTCATTGGAACTCGGGGAGAAATTGAGTTTCGGAGGTTATTTATGGACAGAGAATTCAAAGAAGTGGTTGATGCCTTCACTACAGGGCAGCAGATAAATTGGTTGACAATTCGTCCACGGACGCCTCACTTCGGAGGTCTATGGGAAGCGTCATTAATATCTATGTAGAAACGTTTTTAAAGGACTGTGGGAACGACAAAGATTTCTTTTGAGAATTTCACAACCTTGATCACTTAAACTGAAGGTCCGTGGACTACTTGACATTTCATCATCGACCAAAATGGCACGATAACAAGCAACAGTACGCCGTCAATGATATTGTTATCATTCAGGAAGACAACAAGCCTTCAATGCTATGGCCACTGGCAGGGACTAACTAGAATTTCGACGGAACTGACAAGATAGTACGAGTCGTCCAAGTTAGAACTCAAACAGGACTCTACATACGACCACTAAGCCGACTTAATCCATGGGCGAAGGAAAAATCAGAATCTCAGTTACCCAAATGGAAGACAGCAGATGACTCAATGGACGAGGATTGTCAAGTGAGCAGCACAACGCATTTCAATACAACAAGACCGGAAGATAAGCGTTCCCTAGACAATCAGCAATCAATTTTCAAGTCAATAACATCAGCAATCACTAATTTGAAGTTTGTCACGCTAATTGGTAATCATTCATCTTGTTGACAGCAACAACAATGATGACCACAATGATGACGATGATAATAATGACCATGAGGATGATAATGACGACATTGACAAAGACGACAATGACGACTAGGACAACGAAGATGACAACAAGGCAAACAACAATCAATTTTCAGAAAACAATTTCCTCGTCAAAATTTTTCTCTGAAGTGTCTTGGATCAAATGCTCTCAAGTGACTTCAATATTACGTTTCATTTGAACTCGTTCAAGGAGGCCGGGGATATTTTGCGTTAAACAACCTTTTGATCTTCATATCTCGAGAATTTCAAAACTTCAATTCTAGATAACTTTTTCAACAAAAGCAAAAACAAATTATGACGTGATTTGAACTAAGAAATCGTAATTTCATCTGATTTTATAAAAAAAAAACACTTTTTTTAGCTTGAGCTCTTCTTAAGCACAAAGCATTTAAGTCGTTAATGCGTTTAAAGAAAGTCTAATTAACATAAATAAGTGTTGCGACGCAACAACTATCATAGGACTGCTACATGGCGCAATCAGCAGTTACTCATAATATAATTCTTTGAGGCATTGGGCTTCTTTGGGACAGGTCAACATCTGACCCTCCAGATGTATATGAAAAATTTGATTATTGATCTAAAAACTGGCACTTCTTCCCAAAGAGAACAATGAATTTGACACTCTTCTATCCCACAACCCAAAAATGTACAATTGCTGTTGCAATCCGTTTACGAAAACCTAATTTTCACTGCTGTTCCTCAACCTAAACGTAAATGAAATGCTCTGAATGATCAACTCAACAAACTGGCAAAATATACATAGGAATCAAATGAAAGTTGGTCTATGCGCTGATAAAGCAATGATTACAGTTAATCGACAGACTGTTTGATTAAAATTTCTCATCATTGGGACCGAAGGAAGTTATATTGTTATAAGAAGTAAACCGCATCTGGTGATGGACATATAGATAACTAGCGAACTTTGGCGCCTCATGCAGGGATAACTAGTTCGGCCTCGCTATATCATTTTGATCGGTTTCTGACAACCCTACAATCAAAAGACGAATCAACTGAATAGTTCTATGGAAAACTGAAGTAGTTGTTAGAAGGTGTTACGTCGGTAATCACGAAGATACGCTAATGCGGGATATTTCCACTGCTAAAAAGCATGACACTGGAAAATAAAAGACTCTTATTATAGAATCAATAGGTCAACGACACATTTTGAACTTAGATACAGATTGTGATATAGGTGTATAAAAGACGATGTCATTTGTAGTGCTAAAACCCTTAATTTCATTTAACCTTAAATTTAGTTCAACTTTAATCATCTTCCTAATTAATTTGTTCATTCTTAATTTTGAAGATCAAATATACCTTGTTCATGCTCTTAATTTGTTTATTTGAATGTTGTGATTGAATGCCTGATCATGCTGCTGTTAATTTTAAATTGCCGCAATTTCCTTTTGAACTTGTGATATGATATGATCAAATTGCTGATCAACTTTCTGTAATTCTTCTTTTGTCATTCTCTTGAATCCAAATTCAATTTTCTGTTGAAATTCTTTATTTCCAATTTCTCTCTACGGATCATTCAATTCAAAATCTCTGATATAAATACAATTTTGCTAAGCAAAATAATAGTCTAAAAACTCACGCTGCAATCGCGACGCGAATACCGCTAAAAAGTGAGGCTCCAAAAAGTCTAGCTCACAGCATTCAAATTTAGTAGTGGAAACGTACCGCAAAAACACGTAAAATTTCGCACCAACTTAAATTGTAAAGTCGCTCAGCAAAATACACTCGACTACAGAAGTAGACTCGATTTCTGTATGACATGGCGCAGAAGTACACTCGATTTCTGTATGACATGGCGCAGTCAGCACGCAAATCGCACAGGACCCCACTTTCAATTGAACCACTTTGGGAACGGGCACGTCAGACCCACCAATACGACGAGAAAAGTGGCGAATCCAGGTGAAACTAGCAATTCTTGCAAGAGAAAATATAACGCTGAACACACTACTACAAGCGAAGCCGACCCACGTACGACTACCAGCAGAGCCAAAATATGAAATGTCCATCGAGGATGCAACAGAGCAAACAGAACGAGATCGTCAAATCCGCAACAGTCAGTTGAAACTTCAATGGGAATTGAAAAGTCAGAAAATCACGGAAGCAGGCCATGGTTATTATGTGATCAGAAGTGCTTTTCACTTCTCTACCTCAGTATTGGAACGGAAGGACGACGTTTATTAACACAAAATTTTCCCAACGATATAATTTACGACCTCTCCACCCTAAAACTTTGGGAAATGATGGAAATAGCTTTTATCCGTTCCAGGAACATCACTTTTGATCGCTATGTCTTTTTCTTGGGGAAACAGAAGAAGGGTGAAACGTTAGAACAATTCTACAGCATTTTGAAAGAATTAGCGGAAAACTGTGATTTCGAAAATCGTGAGGAAGTAATAATCAGAGACATTTTCATCACCAATATGCTTGATGATGATATTCAACGAGAACTACTTCGTGATACAGTAGACCCAGAAAGAGCTCTCAGTATAGTAGTCAATTTGGAGATGGGAAATCAAAACCAGCAACGAATATCTTCCAACGACAACAACGCTAATAGCAATGCAATCAATGCTATTCAACCATTCAGTAGATTTTGCGGCGCGAATGCTCGTACAAATCAGACCAGCAGAAACTTATTCAATCGCGTAGCAAATGGCCAGTGGAGAGTTTGTGGTCAACATTGGACTCCCACACATCGCCAAGTTTACCCTGCTCTGGGTAAGAAATGTAATCATTGTGGCCTGCTGAATCATTTTGCAAAGATATGTTGGAAAAAAAATAACTTAAAAAATTCTCGACAAGATACTCGCATCAAAAATGTCGAAAATTTTGAAATCACAGAACAACAGAAAAGTCAAATTGTAAATTTCATAAACAACAACGAACAGTATAATTCAGAATAATTATGAATCTCACCATAATTATGTTGCAATGTTGGAAAATCTTAATACACCTCCAATCACTTTGCAAATTATAACATTAAAAATTGCCAATATGGATTGTCATTTGCTGCTCAATTGTGGTACTGGGTGCACTACTATAAGCATGTCACTTGCCAAGGAGATAGTGTTTTATTGAATGCATGCACAATGGTCAGAGAAAAAAACCTCTAGAACTTAAATCTTTCTCCAACGATATAGTCGAAACACTTGAAACTTTGAAAACACCAATTGGCTCTAATGAATGGAAAATTCCAAAAGCAAAAATAAGGGTAGTAGCAGACGGTTTCCGACCTATTCTTGGACGTTATCTATTTGATCAATTGGGAATAACTGTTTCACAAAAGCATTACACAACAACTACAGTAAAAACAGTTGAAACTCCTTGCGCAATAAAACAGTCTTTAGCAAAAAATTTCCAGAACTAATTTAGATAATTGGTAAATCAAAACATCATACTGTCAATTCAAAATTTCATAGAAATTATCGTGTTACCCATCAAAAAGGGAGAAAAGTATCAATTCATCTTCAACCAAAAGTAAAAATCGAACCTGAAAAATTACTCAACGAAGGACGTATTGAAAAATTATCAAATTGCTCCGACCACTTTTTCATTTCCCCAATTGTTATCACAGTCAAAAGGACCAATCAACAAAAATAGCTTTAGATCCTAAAACCTTGAATAAAGCAATCCATAAGAATAAATATCAGACGCCAAACATCGATTCTTTGATACAAACTATTTCACAAACACTGTCAAATGCGCCGCAAGAAACGGCCTATTTTACAACATTAGATTTGCAGTACGCTGATAGCCAGTTAAATTTACATAACGATACGGCCCGCCATTGTAACTTTAATATTGTCAGCGGAGATTTGACTGGCACTTACCGCTTTAAAACAGGTCTTTACGGATTAACGGATTTGCCAGCAGAATTTCAGAAGGCAATTAACTGTACGCTCGCCGGCCTGACTTATACATTCTGTTTTCTATACGATATCCTAATAGCGAGTAGAGGTAGAATTGAACATGATCTCGATCTTGTACAAAAATTATTAATAAAACTTGACCAGGAAAATCTTCGCAATAATCTAGCAAAATGCCATATTGCTAAAGATCAAATTGAATGGCTCGCCCAATCTGGCATAACACCATTATCGAATAATACTTATGCCATTCAGAAATTATCATCAACCTCAAATCTCAAAAAATTACGATCTTTTGTGCGATCTTTACATCACCTAGGCAAATTCATACCAAATTTATCTCAAATGTGTCACCACTCAGACCTCTACTTAAGAAAAACACTAAATTTATCAAGACAGATGAGCATGAACAACTTTTTAATTTGATAAAAACGAAAACTGTAGAAGCGATGGAAAATAAACATTTTAATCCTGATCTTGAAACACGGAAAAAATGCGACGCATCTCGAAAAGGTTTGGGTTGTGCTTTAGAACTCCGAACGGTTGGCATACTGTAGCTTTTGCATCCTGTTTTTAAATTCAGTGGACGATTGCTATAGTATTAATGAGCTTGAATTATTGGGTGTTGTTTGGTCCATTGAACATTTCAAATATTACCTTTATGATAAACCTTTCAATGTCATAACAGATCGCAGAGCATTATTGTCTATAATGAGAGAAAACAGAGCTAATAAATCTTACAATAGTCGCCTTACACGATGGGTTGATTGACTTTTATTTTTCAATTTTTCGCTAGATCATCTTTCTTGTTCGAAAATGGGGTTGTTAGATTATACCTCACCCGAACCCCAGCAAAAAGCTGTTAACATTTCTACTTATGACGAGCATTTCATAGTTGCTAAATTTGACGCTTTTGAACGCAGTGCCAAACGCTTTTCAATGAGTGGGGAGAACTATACTAATTTTGCAGCGTGAAATCCACTTATAAAACCAGCCTCGAATAATTCGCATTCCAGTGACAAAATATGCTGCGAATTCTCACCGCGAAATTGAGAATATTCTGAGATTACGATACGAATAATGGCAATACAATTAGCGAATTAACAACAAATAACTCTCATTCCAGTGGCAAAAATTAGAATGTCAACATTCCTCACTCGCTTGTTGCCTTAAATTGCCGTACCAATCAGTCGGATAAAAAATCCAAAAATTTTCAACAAATAGGTAATAGGTTTCAAAACTTTCTGATGATGTCTCAGTACGATGAGGAAACTCTTCTGCAAATAAAGTAATCTACCCCATCCAAAGTTTGCTTTGCCGATGGAGCAGGCACATTTACAGCCCCATCAGTACCTGCCCCACCTTCTACATCAGATACTGAGACAACCACAGTGACATCACCGTCAACGGACGATCTTTATACCGACGCCATCAATTTTGCCCTTTCGAAAATATTCTCTAGCACGCTCATGGCAAGTGTAAATTCAAAAGACGCAAATCTCAAGGAAGTTTGTTAACGAACAACAAGGACAGATGCCGTCAGATCAGCCCATAGCTTTTGGATAGATCTCCACGTGAATAACGGGTGTGTATGCATCGAGGATCGGATCGCCATCCCCAACTCCATAAAGGACGCGTATTTGGAAGCAATCCATGCCACATATCCGGGGAGTTGGGGGATGACAGACATTGCGGTGCACGTATGGTGGCCTTAAATGCATCGGGACAACATTACCAAAACAGCCAAATATAACCTCTGCGTCAAAACCGGTAAAAACTTAAAGTCTATTATTCCTTCTAGCCAATGGGCACCACTAAAATTGTGTAAAGTACCAAATGAATAAATTCAAATTGACTTTGGTGGACCAATTTAAAACGACAAAAATCAAGAGGTCTATTTTCTCGCAAGGTATAGATCGTTTCTCTAAATTCCCAACAGCAAAAATATTTGACATGGCAAATGCTGACAATATTTTGTATTTTCTTCAAGAGTACGTTATACTACATGGAACTCCTTGAACGATTAGGTTAGGTCAAGCACAGTGCCAAATTGGTCAGCAACTTAAAGCCTGTTGTAATCAAAATAATATACAGTTAATTGAAGCTCCAATACACGATCACATAGCAATTGGTCTAGTTGAGAGTCTAATACAAACAATCAAGAATAGTTTAGCTGGAATTAAAACGGCTGCAGGAAATCGCTTTATTTTAAAAGCGTCAATAAACTCAATTATGTATCATCTCCTTATATGTCGTCAAAACGCTACTAATATTTCACCGTTTGAAGCGAATTTTGGCAGAAAAGCCAACACACCATTAAATAACATCTCAACTAACCCTGATCCAAGTACTCTCACATATAAACCAATTTAGAATAGATATTTAGACATGTAGACAGTACGCTGGGACGAGCTCATCTCAGACGAACAGTGGGGCAACGAAGCAAGAAACGATATTGATCTTGAAAAAAGTAGAGATCAACTCAGTAGGGATGCACTAAGACGATGAAATGAGGACCCAAACAAAGAATCAAGAGCGATTTCACATCCAGATATTGATCGAACCGTACCTAGAACAGAGGCTTCCTTGATATTGAACCTTGCGAAAAAGAAGCCGAAGACCAAAAGATCCAAAAAGAGTCTGGACGGACTATACGGGGTTTGAGCACCAGGCTCATCTGTGATAAAAAGCAACAAACATACATCGATCATAAAAGAGCCAGGCAAAAGTGAAGTGACGATATGAAATTCTGATCTAGCTATATTCGGGACGAAAGCAGAAAGGCAGTCAGACTTTAAATGCTACGCCAACCGGAGACCCAAAGTGCCTACGGGTAAAATAAGGGAAGATCTCAACAACCACCATGCAAAAGAAGCAAAAAGAAAATTAGAAGGAAACAGGAAGATCAAAAAAAGAATTGCCGATGACATGAGTGCAGTCTGGTCAATTCATTCTAATGTATCCAGAGCACTACGTGTGCGCATGCCAACAAAACCAAAGAAGACAATCATTCCCGCACCGCCACAGCCACCCATAGAAACGGTCACTGATTTCGCGCCGCCCTTGTTCTTGCCACAAACATCGATTGTGATCGCAGGGCCACCGACGTGATCACAACGAAAAGCAGCTACAAAAGCTATAGAAGCTCTACAACCTACGCAAAAACGTAAACGTTCGTCACCATCTATAACAGAATCGGACGAATCAAAGGGATCAATGCAAACTTGTCCACTAATTTTATCATCAACGACAGCACCCTCAAAACAAAAGAGGCGGCAGATGATAAAACAACAACAGATTCAAAATAAATGTATTGTTACAACAATCCAGAATACGGCTACCCACAATCAAAATGAAGAACCAGACTTTTCAGTAGGTCCCTGTTCACCAGTTCAGACGTCTCCAACACAGTATTACGTCTCGCCAAATTATGAAGGACCTGAAAATTCTATGAAAGTCCGCGAGATGGAATGCATTTATGAAATTGATTCTGATTAAAGGAAAAATTTCTCATAAACATTATTCTATTATTTATAATAACCAGTAAATATTTTACTAATTTTATCATAAACTTACTTCATTGTTTATTTTTGCTGAGGGGAAAATGTGATATAGGTGTACAATTGACGATGTTATTTGTAGTGCTAAAACCCCTAATTTCATTTAACCTTAAATTTAGTTCAACTTTAGTCATCTTCATTATTAATTTGTTCATTATTGATTTTGAATATCAAATCTTCCTTGTTCATGCTCTTAATTTGTTTACTTAAATGTTGTGATTGAATGACTGATCATGCTGTCTGTTAGTTTTAATTTGCCGCAATTTCCTTTTAAAGTTGTGATATGATATGATCAAATTCATGATCAACTTTCTGTAATTCTTCTTTTGTCATTCTCTTGAATCCAAATGTACTTTTCAGTTGAACCTCTTTATTTCGAATTTTGCTCCGCGGATCGCTCAATTCAAAATCTCTGATATAAATACAATTTCGCTAATCCAAATAATAGTCTAAAAAATGGCGCTGCAATCTCGAAGCGAATACCGCTAAAAAGTAAGGCTCAAAAAGTATAGTTCATTGCATTCAAATTTAGTAGTGGAAGCGCACGCGAAAACACTTAATATTTCGCATCAACTTAAATTGTAAAATTGCCCAGCAAAATACACTCGACTACAGAAGACGATTTCTGTATGACACAGATAATGAACTCTGAGCAGGAATTCAAATGGTAGATGAAAAGAAACCATCCCAATCAACAAAATGACGCAATATCTAATCAATGCACTTTTCGTAATACGAATCCACTCAGAAATTCCAATATTTAGACGCCTCATAAAAACAATTACTTCGAAATTTTAGTCTTCTATGTCCGTCCAATCATAGTGATAAATGCATTGTCATAGTTAAAAATTGCATCAGACTCGGATTACAAAAGCTTTTCCCACGTGTTTCCGGTAATCCAAAAATTGTTTATTGTCAACGCAGCAATCGCCCCTCAGTAAACTCAGGTTAATTTAGTCAGTCAACCGATGACATGTTCAATTCTATTCTTATAGGCCATAACGCCCCAGAGTTAGACACCACATCAACTACAACAGTTTTGAACCTTGCACCCCGTAAAACTACAAAACAATTATGTCAGTCGGCTCATTGGAAAAGCGTGTAGAATGCTCACTCAAATACTGCAAATACTGGCAAAGCCGATTGTAAATGGTTATCCCCATTAACACGATTGTTATCGTCTGCAAAAATATATCATTAACGATCAGAAAAATACCAAAAACATCTTTTAAGACATTTGCGAACAAAACTATGGGAATGCGCTGAATGGTACAAGCACACATTGCAGGCAATAGTTGGCGTATCGAGGACACCGAAATCATTTTTATACGACATGGACACGGACTTTTATCGGTCAAGACCTATTATATGCTCCGGGTATTTTAGTTACACAGACATCGCTTCCAATTAGAATGAAAATTGGCAACTTGTTAATATAACAATTTTCATTCAAAATTCTCTTATAAAAGTTTTATCAGCATTTATATCCGAAACAGTATGTTCATAAATTCAAATTGTAAATTCCAAAATCCATTTCACACTTCAAACTAAACAGTACAAAGGTAGACGGATTCCCAGAAACTTAGAGGATAGACAAGCAATTAGTAATTCTAAAAGTGCCACACCAAACGTTTAATTTTCAACTATTGTCCCAAAGATGCTGATAGCCAACTCAATTGTCAACCAAACATGGCCTAACTCTCAAATTTTAATGTTTCAAGTGATGACATATATTGTTTCAAAGAGTTTCTTTGACTTATAGACAAGCCCTTAGAAATTCAAATAGTTTGCATTACACCGCAGAGGTATACCCCAAAATTTTAGTAAAATTCGCTCGAAAATTAGATGCATAAATGAACAAAATTAAGGAGCAATCTTTGAATCTTACTTTTTGGAAAAGGGGCTTCGCCAATTTTGCGAAATAAAATAACTTTCAAATCGTAAAAATAGGTTGAAAGTCTTGTAGCACGTTTCCGCTCATTTTAGGTATCTATTATTCGCATTAAAAGTATCTCTAATCCGGAATTGAGCCTAATTAAATGCGCGCATTTTGCATGAAAAATGATTTCATACTTTGAAATAAGCACATTAATAAAGATTTAATTAAAGCTTTCAAAGTTTTAAAGTGCTTTAAATACAAGCAACCACAAATACTAATTATTTTACGAAAAATCCCTCGCACATCAAAGGCTTTGTATATCAATGTGGGACTGGCCGATTTTAATAAGTAGTAATAAATATTACTAATAAGTAGTAATAAGTAGTAATAAAGCACTATAACCAGTAATAAAGTACTACTAGTAGTAGTATAAGTTAGGCTTAATTAAATAAGTAGTAATTAAGTTAGGCTTAATTGCGGATTATAGTGAGAAATCGAGTTAAGTTGCGTGCGAAGAAGAGACAAATAAAAGAATCAGATTCGTGATACCAAATCCGCGAAAACCAGGATACATAGCTTGAACTTTTGTTTCGCGGCTAAAATTTGGCCGCTTTTGCGAACACGGGTTGCATTTTCCTTCAATTTTGCCTGTTTCTGCAAAAGTAATTATTTTCCGCAATATTATTGCATTTTCAATGTATTAACATAGGAAAAACGAACACGAGATACACACATCGGTCATATTTGCCCGTGACGATATGGGTATACCTCTGCGATGTAATGTGTATTTCAACCTCTCTGGACCTATTAATTAAATTTTGATTCTATTTGCCATTTGAACTTTAGATACGGGAACAGAAGATGTTACTTCAAATCGAAAACAGCGAAGAAGGTCTTCAAAGAGATTCCAGTTACACGTGCTGTAATGGAAACGAAAATAAAACCAAATGAAAAACTACGCTGAAAAATTAGTATAAGTACGTTCCAGAACGTAGCTGGTTTTTTGTAGAGTGAGAGAGAGAGTTCAAATTGAAGCCTTTTATTTATCTTCACTATCTTCCCAGCAGGGTTTTAGGTCATTCCTAGTATTTAGAAAAAAACAACTTTAGATTGCATTGGTGCTCTGTGGTGTTTTTCTAAGATCTATTTTTATCGAAGATATTGAATTTTCAAACTTGAAACAGAGTTAAAATTCAGTTTGAATCAAGTCTTTTTCAGATCACTAATATACCTGTTTTTGCATCTGAACTTCGTAGCAAGTAGAAGCTGCTGAGAAGCGTCCAATTTAAGTTGAAAGGTAAATTTGAAGAATTTAAGCTCATAAATTTGTTTTTTTTTCGTGTTCGTCCCTGTTTTCTGAGTTTCAGGCAAAAGATTCTTGAATTACCGTTATTTATTTTTCAAAAAAAATTCTGATCAAGCCAGATTTTTGGTTTAGGTCTCTTTTTCAGGTGTAGCTTTTGGCAATGACAACTTGAACCAAGGTGATGTCAGAATTCAATTGCTTGATTTTCGTTTCAGGACTCGCACAGTTATGTTTTTTGGATCTATTCTGTGCTTTTAAGACCCCCTTATGATATATGTGTTGTTACAGACCACCCATCCTCGCATGATAAAAAAAACGCGTGCCTTTAGGCGTAAAAGTTACATGCCCTCAAAATACGTGGTCCGAAACAGAAAAGATTCTGTTTTTTTTCTTCGACAACCAACAATTTGTTTCGTTTTACCTAATTTTGCAAATTTTTGTTTTTCAACTTTCTGGCTGAACTCTTATTGAATTCTCTGTTTTATTTCAGCTTTTGCTCTTTCTGTGTATGAGAAACAATTGATCTGCAAAGTAATAAAAGTGAATAGAATAAGTATCAAAGAACAAATAAAAATTACAAACAGGTTAAATACATAATGATATTTTTTAGTTGCCCGCTTAAAAGTAGCCGTTTTAAGTTTTTTTTGGGCAGTGAAACTCATCTTCAGCATAATGAGAGACTTTAAATATATTTTCCACAAATTTTTCTTCTGCAAAGTCCTTTTTTCAAATTTATAATATGCTTAAAACTTTAGATTCTGAACTTTAGATTCTGAATTTCTAACGGATTAAATCTAGTTGCATGAAAAGTCAAGAAAATTGAAAAAATTTGAAAATTTGTTCAACTTTTATATCTCGAACCCACAAATTTGAAAATGTCTTATAAACAATCGATTCAGTTTTTCAGGGAAATTTGAGTAGTGTTTGATTTATATCTCTCCGCAAAATAAATCCGTTAGCCAAAATTGGCTCAACAAAATAAAAGTAAAGCTGGCCGTTTAAAGTTCGTAAAACACTTTATTGGGGTTGGACACAATTAAGTATTCAATGATAAAAAACTTAGTACTTAATTTGGAAATGTGCTCAAAAACAGCTCTAATTAGTTTCTTTCAAATGAAATTCCTCGTGAAATTTTAATTAATTTAAAAATATTTTCACCCAAAGTTAAATCGAAACTATAACTAGAAGTAATTTCAATTTAGACAAAGGGTATTTTCAATGCAATTGCAAAAAAAAACACCAGCATAAAAAACTCTTAAACTGTGCAACGTTGTGAGATTCAAGTAAAAACAATAAGCCACAAAGGCAATAAGGAGCAAGCAGCACCAAAGTGCATCGGAAAATATTTCCTTACATTTGCTACAGAATAACCTTTGAGTTAATAAACTTGCCAGGAAAACTAATTGGGACGTCTGAAGATCTAAGTAAGGACAAGAACGCTTAAAAGATTCATTATTATGCAGTGAAAATAAGGCTAATTTGGTTGTGCTTGAAAATTCGATTGAATTTTGGAGGTCAAATAAATTTTAAAAGTATCAAAATAGAAAGTTTTGTAACGAAGAAGCCCACTGAGTCCAAAATTAATTATACAAAAACTTTTTTAATTGCCCTAAAAAAGGGAGTACACTTACTATATCATAAGAATCAAGGGTGTGATATTAAGTGAAAGCGTGACTACGTGATGCCTATTTTTGTTGGTTTAGGCGAAAATTTCCGACTATTAATTTTTTTTAGAAAAGCGAATTAAGCCACACAAACACGGTACCTGAAAATTCACTATTGATAAAATTTACTCAACTGTTCCTAACCATACTCTTTATATTAAAATATAATTTGCCTAACGAATTTAAAAATATAATGCCTAACGAAACCCAATCTAAGTTTTGAAAAATATTGATTATTTGCAACATTACATTTCAGATCAAGCCCCCATTTGTGCAAACATTTTTCTCGAAGTTCTCGAAATTCTCTATCTCTCAACTATTTAGAATAAAGCAAAAGCGTTTTTGTCGTGCTCTCAGATAGATTTCGAAGTACCGTTTTTAACTGTTTTGATTACCCGGAGTAGAGTCCCAGAGTAAATCAGTACTTAATCATGATATTTCGATTCTGTATTTTTACACTTTTACACTTACCATATTATGATCATGTCACTTTTTACCCTGCGCAGGAAAAAAATCAGTAAAAAAATGGGTTCCATGAAAAGGTTTTGATTTTAGGTAAGGTTTTAATTGACTATCCTATGCCACTTAATCATAATCATCTTTTTCTCAGGTAAAATTTCTTTTTTTGTATTTGCTATTCGAGTCTGTTTAGGTTTTTAAATATGTATTGTCTTCTTTTCTGTAGGTGATTTTTTGTTACGATTTACACATAGAAAAGTTTGAATTTCATTAAAATGGGGTAGCTTTCTTGTCTATCATTATTTTCTTAACTAGAAGTATTTATATTTAGTGGCGATTTCGACACTTCTGTTAAATTTATTTGTATTCATATTATTTTCGTCATAATACTAATACTCGCTTTTAGCTTCCAAAAATTTTACTACTGAGATCATTTACATAATATTTAATTTTTTTGAAAGTTATAAAATGGTATCGGTTGAAATGGATTCCTCAATACCTGTTCATGTCTTCAAATTAGCATGAAATTCAGAAAGTGAGAACTAGTGTGAAAAGTTTTTCGTCCGAAACCAATAAGGTTTTTTAAATCAGCTACACTTTTTCTATAACAGTTGCTTTTTGAGGCCAATTGTTTAGTTGCAAGATATTTTCCCAAGTGCAGTTAAGCGAAGATAATATACTGAGATGTTTTATCTTAATTAAATTCATCTCTTCTTGCAATTCGATATCATTCTTGTCTTCTAAATCCCAGGTATATTTATCCAACAAAAACAGAACACATAGATATCTTTTAGATAAGACAGCAAAAAGGCTTTTTTGCCTCTGTCGCGTCTCTCTGGCTGTGCGCTGGAATTAAGTTGAAAAGGGGACTTGGGCCGGTGCTCAGGGACAGACAGAGGATTGGGAATTGCGATCGTATTAAATTCCGGGAGCTCAGGGCTGATGTAAGCAAAGATTTGGTTGTTTGAAGCGGAAATGACAATTTCAAAGAAGCGTTCAACTGAATTAAAAGCCGGGAGCTATCTCGTTTACCCCCAAACACTTCCCCAATGAGGATAGTCCCGCTGCCCGCTACTCAGCCTGATGGTGGCCCTTGAAGATTGCCCCCTTTTGGGGACACCCCTTAATCAGTGCCATTGATTTAATCCCCCTTCCATCTTTCGCTATCTTCCCCGGCCTGAATTTAATTTTGGGCAAAATGTAATTGAATCTCCATTTATGACCCGCATCACCAAAGCACGCACGCATTATTTATTCCTCTCTCGCCCGGGAGATAATGAAATTCATCAATGTCGCATTTTGCCTGCTTGCTTTGCTTTGTTAGTTTGGTACTAGTCAAGCCGGTATGAACACTTTTTCTCTTCACAACTTGAAAGACACTCACAAACTGACTGTGCTGTGAACAAGATTGCAACTTCGAGCGAGAACATTAAAATTGTTCAGGTAAGCTCTTCTTTCAAATTTGGTCACTTCGGAAACGAGAACAGCAAAAATTAGGAAACAAGAAGAGTTTACAAATGGAATTTCAAAGTGATTCACAGTTGAAGACAATTTTTGAATGACTTTCGGGCGATTTAATCGATTCAAGTGCACGTTAGCTATAAGTGCTCATCTAATGGAGGAAATGTATCTAAAACTTACTGTTTCTTTTTGTACAAAAAAAACTGAATACACTCATGCCAAAGGAAACGCTCAAAATACAATTGACATGCTAAACTGCCTGTTTTAGAAGCCATTTTAGTCAACATAACTTTGGCAGTTTGCTTTAATTTTTATATCAATCGACGCATAATTATCAGAAAAATAAGTGTTATAGTTCTGAATAAACTTAAACAGCTGTATTTTGAACCACACGTTAAATCTTTTCAACTTGCTCAAACCTCCATATTTTTATACAACATTTTGCATTATGAATTCACAAACTTTATCAGCAAGTTGAACAGATTTCACGTGCAACTAAAAATACGGCTGCTTATGGAAAACTGGCCATTTTCTATCTGGATTTCCTCTGTAAATAAGCGTGTCAGTTTATCCAAAAATAGATCTGTTAAACTTCAGATGATTATGCATCGATTGATATAAAAATCAAAAGAAACAGTCCAAGTTATGTTGACTACAAATGGCCTCTAAAACAGGTAGTCTAGCATGTAAAATTGAATTTTGTGTGTTAAATTTTGTCTAGAAGTTTACTCAAAGTTAAATGTAAGTTAACAACCAAAAAAAATTTTAAGTAAATATTAAAATTTGAGCTTAAAATTATACCAAATCTTAATCAATTGTAAAAATAATTTGGGCGCCAATGTTCCAATACGCATCTAAAAAAAACTCATATTTTTTAGAAGAAAAATTTAAATTCAGGTTAAAAGTTGCAACATCTTTAGGGAGATTTCGAATGAATTCTTTAGACTACTACTGCACTACGCTAAAGATGCTAGCAATATTTGATTTCTACACAATTTGTTTCTTAATAGGGCTACGTGACTTCTTGCGCGTTATCTTAAAACAATACACAATTCTCAATAAACGCAATTTTTCATTATATTGAGACAGTAATTTTTTTCAAAAATTTTGCATGTGCATTCAACTGCATGTGCATGTGTTAGAGCTCATTGATTAAAAACAAATTTAATTATTCATATTGCAATTTACTGAAAAAGTTTTAAAGTTTTAGTTTTTTTCCCAAAAAACAAATTTTGTCTTTTCATAAGCCTTTATAATAGTCAATGCAGTTTTCGAACAGTTCTTGCCATGTGTAGTAATCGTAACAAGAGACAATTCATTACAGAAAAGTATAAAAGTAAAGGATATAATGATTATCAAAAGTAAGTTAGCACCCCATATTTTTACGAAGGGGTGCTAACTACAACTAAGGAATCCTAGTTGTGAAAAAAATTGACCGCCTGCACTAGTGGCCTTGACTTCTTATGATGTGCTGATAATACACAACCGTAACTCATCAACTACCCAATTTAAAGTTGAGAAACTTCATTGAGGTTTTACTTGATATAAATAATAGTCACAAAACCATATTTTATTTGCATTCTTATCGATTTTATTTGCGACAAACGCAAAGCTATCATATTTGAACAAATGTGGAAACATGTCAAATCTTGAGAAAACGTTTTTTTGCAGTACATCTTGGAATAGGTTTGTTAACTTTACATTTGTGTGTCTAATTTGAATTACCGTTACGTATTATTTGAACTTCGTTAGTAACCATGGCCATTACTATAAGGCTTTAAAACTTGTTTTCGTTATTTGATTAAAAATTGGAGTACAATTAAGTGATAACTTGAGTTGTTTAGATCGACAACTGTGGTGGTGATAATTTACTTTTGATATTAAATATACAAATATGTACATAAAATAATTGCAGCTAGCAATGGCTTAGAATCCGGGAGAGGTAAAAATTCACAGAAGATTTCTCTTGTTTTACAAATTAAAAAAGCAAAGTAACGATACAATTTTGGTAGATCACTCGTGCAATAATGTTTTTACTCTCAAACCAATGATTGTCAACCGTTATCTGAAAAATCTATGGTCAAAGTACAATTTAGCACTGATAAACTGTCTGATGTTTAAAAATTTTTGCATTTTTTTCTCTAGGTCTGCCAGTTTTTACTCTGGAGATCAAAAGTAAAAATTAAGATGCCCAAACTTACGATGGAAAGAAAATGAAAATTTTTGCCAGTTGTTTGCAAGCTACACTAAGTAGAGTCACACGTGGTATCAAATTAGCTTGGCCATAAAATTAAAAAACTCAAAAAGGAAAAATTTGCTTCAACTGATGTAGGCATAATAAAAAAACATATATTAAGTGCGGCTCAACTTAGAGTGGTTTTCAGAAAATTGGATAAAATCCTGATTTTCGGTGTAAGTACCTTGTCAGTTTTCTATAATATTGAGCAGATATAACTACAGATTTGCAGTCAACTATGCATTTCAAGGATAACAAAAAGGGTAATCGTAATGCTTTTTTAAAGAGACAGTTTGCATTGTAGAATTGCAATTCGAGCTTTTGAATTGCCAATGAGTTTATCAACTACCTCAAAATTGTTCAAATTTTATGTTATTCAATTACTCTTCCAGAAAAACAGTTCTGTTCGGCTATTTTCTTGGAAAGATTAAAAAATAATGTAAACCATATAAAACGGTTTTGAGTGTTCTATGAGCCCTACTGAGTTCAGTTGCATATAGAAGCTGTTCAAATTGAACATGTCTCCGACGATTCAAGCAGTCATTTCCTTTGTGAATTCAAAAAATTTGCACTCAAATTGAAGAAAATTTGAAAGGCTTAATTCAAAAAACAACCAATTATAAATCGCTGTCAACAATCTACCTGGTTATACTGCGTGAGTAATTTTCCTTTTTTTTCCCCAAAGAGATCCACCAACTTTTAACCATCTCTGCTCTCTTTTTTCCTCTCCCACAAATATCCACCTAGACCAAAACTTCACAGTTTACCAGTAACAACAATTTTTGTTTACTCTTTCTCACTAACCCCGAACTCATCCCCTCACACATCCCCGCCCACTAACTACGGCAAACGCAGCAACCGGTAACCTTCAGCTGACAATATCCCTCATAGCTGCGCTAGGGATAGCTAAGCCGAGATATTATTGGCCGTCTTTTGTTACATATGAATTGTATCGAGTCGCTGTCTTCCTGTAAAGAAATGTTTACACATTTTTATTTGCTCTCAAACGAAGTTTGTAGCAATTATATTAGTCCTCTCGGTCTTTTTTTATGCGATTTTTCGCTTGACCGATTTTTCGTCTGACGCTTTTGACTTTTCGTCCTCAAAAACGGGATAAACAGGTAGCGCCAAGCGGGCATTAAGTGCTCTTAGAGCTTTTCAGCTCTGTTTCAGCTCAAACTGTTTCGGAGACTTATGCTTATGGTGTGAAGGCGGTTCTTAGAGGTCGAAGCACCCTAACTGTTGACCTCCCCCCCCCCCCCCCCCCCCCACTATTGCCCCTACCCCCCCCCCCACTGCGATGTTGCCCCCCACCCCACTGTTGCCCCCATCACTCCCTTCCCCATCAGACCCCGGTGCAAACCCTCCCCCTTCCCCCCCCCCCCGGTGCTACGCTCGAACAACCGATCGCTAAAAACACGCAATTTTATACTAATTTTCAAACAAATTTTTCAAGCTTTTTGAAAATTATTGTCGTTTTTTGAGTATTGTCAGCCCTAGGTGTCAAGGAACCTCCTCTAGGGTTTCATAATAGGTAACTGCATAGTTTCTAGTGGTAGTGGAGTGGTTTCAGCATTTTAACAACAGTGGTTTTCGCGAATTTTTGGCATTTTTTTTTACAAATTTTGCAAATTTTTTCAATTTTTTACATTTATTTTCAGTATTCAGGTTCTTCAGCCTAACAGAAAATCTCCGTTAGGTTTTGATGATAAGTTATTGGAAAATGTTTCATGGCCTTGGATTAGTTTTCAACTTTTATTATCACCAATTTTAGCTGTTTTTTATTCATTTTTCGTCATTTTAGCACATTTTTAAAGTTTTTAATTTTTTTGTTATTTTTAGGTTTCAACAGTATCAGGAGCCACATAACCTCCTCTAGGGTTTGATTGTAGGTTACTGCATAGCTTCTAAATGTAATGGAATGTTTTTCAAGATTTTGATATCAGCAATTTTAAAAAATATTTGCCTTTTCTTCAATTTTTTGAATCTTTTTGACTTTTTTTAATTATTTTTTATCCGGCACCAGGGTCCTAGGGCTTCCTCCAAGTTTGATGAAAACAGTAGCATAGTTTCCGGAGTTAATGGAATGGTTATCAATATTCTAGTGTCTCCAGCTTTTGCAATTTTTTGATAATTTTTTTTTTCAAATTTTCGGAAAATTGTTATCTTGTTCCAAATTTAAGGATCTTTATGAGCCAGTGATTCTATTTAAAGCTTCAAATAGGGATATTGGATAGTTGTTTGAGAGGATGAAATGGTTTTGGAGATTTAAATATCTTGAATTTCAGCAAGATTTTGTTAAAATTTGCGATTGTTTTCAAAAATTTATGGGTTACTTGAATTAACTCCACAGACAAATTTAGTTTTGAGATTTTTCACTGCGAAATCTGGACGCTTTTCTTTTAAATTTTGCAATATTTTGCAAATTTTCAAAATATCAGGTTTTTATTTGATTTATTTACTAACAAGGCTAGAAAACTAAAAGTTGCAGATTCGAATCAAGCTAAGGCTAGTCTCACTATATCGTGGCTTGCTACTGACGATGTCAACCGCTCGACGGTCGCTTGAGAGCAATTCGTCCGACGTTAGTGGGTTATTTTGATTTTTTTCTGAAGTCTATATGGAGCATTACTTTGGTCATTCCAAAAATTTGAGTAAAAAGCAAGTTATTTTTGCACCGTTGAGTTCTTTTACTCGAATGTTTTTCACAGTCCTGTCTTTGTAAAGGACCGGTTCGCTCTTTTTTGTAAGTTTATGATGTCAGAATTATGTCAAGTTAAAGTAGTGATTTCAATCACGCTGGAATAGTTAAAGGAGCACAAAATCGAGAAATTTTGAAGCGTAAAAAATTTCGACTTTAGAGTAAAAGAGAGTGAAAATTGGATGTTTGATCTCTTAATTATTTTAATTATTTTTAAACAATTTTTCTTTCTCATATTATTCAAGTTTTGTTATAGTTTCAAATTTTCAGATACTTGTTTATTTTTTTAACTCCTTGCTTTTTAATATTCAAGCTTTACTTCAAAAATATGGCTGATTCATATGAAGAATACTTAACCACTTACACTCCGTAATTTTTGCATTGTTAGCTTGTTAAACAAAATCATTTTAACTGAATCATTTAGATATTTTTCCCAAAAGCCACAGCGTTTTAAACCTCGGACAAGAACGTAAAACTAAAGATCATTGCTTACATAGAATTTGACAAGAGTTTTTTTGGTCCAAATTTTGTTCCAATTGTTTTAATTGCTAACTGTGTAATATTTATAACCGAAACCAAAAAATATTATATTTTTGTGATCCGCTGAATGATACTTTTTCATTAGTTGCGATAGCGGCTATCAACAGCCTTCTCTGTGGTTTTTTTTCAATTCAATGTGCTTGGACTGTGTTGGTGTGCTGAGTTTATTTTTGACTGTTCGTTTTCTTTCATGTCGATGATATATCAAGAGGGGCGAATTTAATAACGCAGGAATTGTAAAGGGATCAAAAAATTGAGTTGGTTTGAACTGTGACGTTTCCGGTTCATTTAGTGCACATTTTTCATCGAAGAGCCCTCCGAGCATTATATGACCTACACGATGTTTCTTTCAACAAATTATCAGGTATATTTTTACCGTACTTCTGATTTTTTTAGTTTTGTTAAAGACTAGTCTCTTTGGCGCTTTATTGAGGCTTAAATAAAACCAATTAACTCCTTTAATTGGAAAGTATTTTAATTTTTGAAAAACTCTTTTGAAAAGATCTCAGGGATTTTTGAGTGTTGCCCAAGTTTGGAATTTTTCCAATCGGATCATTTCTTAGTCTCATTAGTAATAATTCTCCTTTTGTGCTAGTGAAGCAATAATTAAAGGATTTTCTGACTTTGAAACTCTTTTGTTATCTAAAAATCATTGGTGTTTTGATGTATATGGTTAATTGTATTTGTTGTGCTTTTTGTAAATTAATCATTCAATCAAAATGTTTAGGATCTGCAATCCATTGTTAGTAAGTGGAAAATAACAACTAAAGAGTTTCAGTTCGGAGTTAATTCTCTCCTTGGCGTTGATTCAACGAGCTATAAGCAACAATAGAGAACTTTACATGTATACCCACTTTTAATTGTTTGGGCGCCAGTGTTTCAATACACATCTCAAACAAATCCAAAATCACATTTTTGAGAGGAAAAATTCAATGTTGGATTAAATGTTGCAACATCTTTAGCACAAATTCGACTGAAGTCTTTAGACTACTGCTGCACTATGCTGAAAGTGCTGGCGATATTTGCTTTTTACATAAATTGTATCTTAATAAAGTTACATGACTTCTGGCGCGTCATCTTAAAACAATACACAATTCTAAATAAATGCAATTTTTCATTATATTGAGACACTTATTTCAAAGAATAATTTTGCATTTGCATTCAACTAACTGCATGTTCATGTGTTAGAGCCCATTGATTAAAAAAAATATAAGTATTCATATTGCAATTTACTGAAATAGTTTTAGTCTTTGTTTACCAAAAAACAAATTTTGACTTTTCATAAGCCTGTGTAATAGTTGATGCGGTATTCGAACAGTTCTTGCTTTGTGTAGTAACAGCAACAAAAAACCATTCATTACAAAAAAGTCAAGAGATGTACTGTATATCAAAAGTAAGTTAGCAACTCCTAGTTTTACGAAGGGGTGCTAACTACAAATAAGGAATCCTAGTTGTAAAAAAACTGATCGTCTAGACTAGTGGTCCTGAATTCTTATGATGTGCAAAAAATACACAACTGTAACACACCAGCTACCCAATTTTAAGTTGAGGAACTTCGTCGATGTTTTACTTATATAAATATTTGTCACGAAATCATATTTTATTTGCATTCTTATCTCTTTTGTTTCCCACAAACTCAAAACTATCATATTTGAACAAATGTGGAAACATGTCAAATCTCGAGATAACGTTTTTTTGCAGTACATCTTGGAATAGGTTTGTTAACTTTACATTTGTGTGTCTAATTTGAATTACCGTTACGTATTATTTGAACTTCGTTAGTAACAATGGCCATTAGTATAAGGCTTTAAAGCTTGTTTTCGTTATTTGATTAAAAAATATAGTAGAGCTATGTGACAACTAGAGTTGTTTGGATTGCCAACTGTGATGGTGCTTATTTATGTTTGATATTAAATATACAAATATGTACATAAATTAACTACAGTTAGCAATGGCATACAATGCGGGCGAGGTAAAATTTCACAGATTTCTTTTTTTTACATATTAAAAGCAAAATAACGATACATTTTTAGAAGATCGCATGTGTAATATTGTTTTTACTCTCAAACTAGTGATTGTCAACCGTTATTTGAAAAAGCTATGGTCAAAGTACAACTTAGCATTGATAAACTGTCTGATGTTTAGAAATTTTCGCATTTTTTCTCTAGGTTTGACATTTTTTACTCTGGAGAACAAAAATGAAAAATAAGATATCCAAACTTACGATGAAAATAAATTACAATTTTTACCAGTTGTCTTCAAGTTAGACTAAGTAGAGTCACACGTGAATTCAAATGAGCTTGGCCATAAATTTAAAAAACTCTAAACGTAAAAATTTGCTTCAACTGATGTAGGCATGAAAAAAAACATATTTTACGTGCGCCTCAATTTAAGGTGGTTTTCAGAAAATTAAACAAAATAATGATTTTCGTTGTAAGTACTTTGTCCGCTTTCTATACTATAGATTAGTTAAAACTGCAGATTTGCAGTCAACTAAGCATTTGAAGGATAACAAAAATGGTAATCGTAACGCTTTTCTAAAACAGACAGTTTGCGTTGTAGAATTGCAATTTGAGTTTTTTAATTGCCAATGAGTGTATCAACTAGCTCAAAATTGTATAATTTTTTTGTTATTCATTTACTCTTCCAGAAAAAAAGTTCTGGGTGACCATTTCTTGAAAAAATTTTTCTTGAAAAAAATAAAAAAAATATAAACCAGTTACAAAGGTTTCTAGTTTTCTATGAGCCCTACTGAGTTCAGTTGCATATGTAAGCTGTTCAAATTCATTGTGTCTCTGACAATTCATGCGGTTATTTCTTTTGTGATTTCAATAAATTCCTACTCCAATTTAAAAAAAATTTGAAACGTTTAATTCAAAACACAACCAATTAAAAACCGCTGTCAACAATCTACCTGGTTATACTCCGTGAGTAATTTTCTTTCTTTTCTAAAGAGAGATTTTCTTTCTTTTCTAACCAAAACTTCACAATTTACCGGTAACAACAATTTCTGTTTACCCTTTCTCACTAACACCGAACTCATCCCCTTACACATCCCCACCCACTAACTACGACAAACGCAGCAACCGTAAACCTTCAGCTGACAATATCCTTAATATCTGGGCTAGGGATAGCTAAGCCGAGATATCAGTGGCCGGCTTTTGTTACATATGAAATTTATCGAGGAAAAATTTAAAAAAATGTGGTGAAGTAGTGATTTCAATCACGCTAGAATAGTTAATGGAGCAAAAAATCGAGAAACTTTGAAGCGTAAAAGTTTTCATGTTAGAGTTAAAAAAAGAGTCAGAAACTTTTGTTTTGTCTTTCAAATATTTTGCGACTGAAACAATTTTCCTTCTCATATAGTTCAAGTTCTTATAATAGTTTCAAATTTTCAGATACCTGTTTTTTTTAATTCATTAAATTTTTAATCTTTAAGTTTTTACTTCAAAAAAGTGGCGGATTTATATGAAGAATTTTTAACCATTTAAACTTTTTAAATTTCGCATGGTTAGCTTGTTAAATAAAATTATTTTAACTGAATCAATTAAATATATTTCCCAAAAGCCACAGTGTTTTAAACCTCGGACAACAACGTATAAGTAAAGGTCAATGCTTACATAAAATTTGAAAAAATTTGTTTTGTTCTAAATCTTGTTCGAATTATTTTAATTGCTAACTGTGTTATATTTATAACCGAAATCAAAAAAGATTATATTTTTGAGTTCCGCTGAATGATAATTTTTCATTAGGTGCGATAGCAGCTATCAACTGCCTTTTCTGTGGTTTTTCATCAATCCAATGTGCTTGGACTGTGTTGGTGTGCTGAATTTATTTTTGAACTGTTCATTTTCTTTCATGTTGATGATATATCAAGAGGGGTGAATTCAATAACGCAGGAATTGTAAAGAATGCAAAAATGCTAAAATTGAGTTGGTTTGAACTGTGATGGTTTCGGTTCACTTAGTGCAAGTTTTCCAATTGATGAGATTTTACTTCTCTCTTTGCTATATTTTAAACACATATTTTCAAAAAGATTTCCAAAAGTGGTACATCTAGTTTTCTAATGGTGTATAACTGTAATTTTTGAATTAATCGAAGAGCACTCCGAGCAATATATGACCTAGAGAATGTTTTTTTTAGTAAATTATCGGTTATCTTTTGCAGTTCGTCTGATTTTTTAGTGTTGTTAAAAACTAGTCTCTTTTGCGCTTTATTGGGGCTTAAAAACTAATTAATTGTTTCAATTGATAAAGTTTTTCGAAAACTGTTTTTAAAAAATCTCGGGGATTTTTGAGTGTTACCCAATTTTGAAGTTTTTCCTATCGGATAAGTACTTAGTTTCATTAGTAATAGTCCTTTTTTTTTGCTGGTGAAGCAATAAATAAGGTTTTTTTATGACTTTCAAACTCTTTTGTTTTCAAAAAACCATTGGTGTTTTGTTAATTATCGTTAATTGTAATTATTGTTCTTTTTGTAAATTAATCACTCAATCAAATTGATTATAGAGTCTGCAATCTATTGTTAATGATGTTGAAAATATCAAATTAAATGTTTCAGTTCGGAGGTAATGATCTCCATGGCGTTGAATCAAAACGGTATAAGCAGCAATAGAGAACTTTGCCTTCATACCCACTTTCAATGGTTTTCCATTTCAATGCTCTATTTGGATCCCATTATTTATAGCTGCTATGGATTGATAAAACACGATACATGAATCTAATTGATGTTTTCGGCGAAAGGTTTTTGTGGCTTTAAATTAATGCTTTTTAAAAATTTTAGCGCTCTTTTGAGTCTTGGATGTTTTTGTTGTTCTTCTTATGGTAATTTTACCTATTTTAAAAAGAAGCTCAGTCTAATGAGCATTCTAACTGCGTGAGTTGGCTGCAATTTTTTCTATCGCTTTCATTGACTTAAATGACTTTCATTTTTGGTAGGTTTTTGTGAATTTCTTCGTGCATTCATTTGGCGTCCTTTTTGTCCAAATTTCACCTTGCGGGACAACTAAGGGCCAATTTTTCACCGCAATTGTTTACTGCTATGCTTTGTTTAGGGATTTTGGCATGAGGTTTTGGGCTTTCGATCTTTAAATCACAATTTTTTTTTTTAAAATGTCCGATTTTTGATAAATTTTTCACTTTTTGCCCATTTTGCATGTTTTCTTATTGATTCATTGACTCAAGTTTTTTTGGTATGTACTCAATCTAAATACGCGTAGTATCCACATTTTATAGAGTGTTTTGTTATTGATTTCTATGGATTTCACTCGCATAACTAGTTTTCGTAAAGTGACACTTTTTGAATGGTTTCTCATATTTTGTTTTTTTTGTATACTTTTGCTCATATAGGATTATGCGCTTTGTTGACTGTCATTGTTTGTTGTTGCTGGAAAATTGTCGATTTTCACATCATTAGTTATTTCAATGCTTTGGATTGTAAGTCTGGACTGGATCTGCTATGTTTCTTGATTTCTTCGTCAAATTTTTCTTTACGACCATATGATTATGTATTTTTCTTTACGACCACATCACATCAGCTTTTGCTCATGCAATTTTTTATTGCGCTTTGTGCGTAAAGTCATTTTTTCACTCTTAATGGAGCGAGTTGTAAATCACGAGATTGACTAATTTTTTTATCACATATTATTTCATCACTTTCAATATGGTTTTTTCCAATCTCAATTTGAGCTTAATTACTTTAATTCGATTGAAGGTTATTTGAGGGCATTTCTAAAAATCACACTCAAATCTATATCAAGTTGAGACATCACATTTCGTTTTTGGTCATTTTTGGTCTTATTAATAGCCGCAAATCAATAGCTGGGGCTATTATTGGCCTTCTCGTGGCTTTTTTTAACCATTCAAAGAATTTGAATTGTATTTGGGCGCTCTTTTTTGTAAGATCTGTTCACACATTTTCATGTGTGAAAAGACCTTAAAAAGTGAGTTTTGAAGTCAAATTGGAGTAGTGATTTTGGCCACGCCGAAACAGGAAATGGAGCAAAAAAGTGAGGGGTTTTGCGCCGTGAAATTTCTTTGCTCTAATTTCAAAGTAGAGTGAGAAGACGGTGTTTGAACAAAAATTCGCTTTCTTGCTAGTGGTTTTTTTTAACATGCGGAAATTTCACTTTGGTTTTTACTATTTTTTTCAAATTTTTGAATTGGATTCTTTTCCAATCCATTCGTAGTTCATTGGAATTGGTTTTCCAATCCATTCGTAGTTCATTGTAGGCCTAGATTTTTGTCAGAGTCAAATTTGCATTTCTCGCTAGTGGTTTTTTGTTCTCGCTAGCGGCATTTTGACATTGATTTTCTGTTTTTTTTTGGTTTCTTGATCTGATTTTTTCAGCAGTTGTCTTCCGAATTCACTTATTCTCCGTTCTAGGTCTAGATGTTTGCTTATTCAACGAAAATTCTTTGAATTGTGTGTCAGGACTTGTCCTGCTACGTTTTTTAATTCGTCGTCGCGATTTTTGTTACGACCATATGACGTCACAACCACTTCGAATCTGCTTTTTTCATTCGTTCATGCAATTTCAACCGATATGCCTATGAGGCGTCATTTTTCGCTCTTAGTTGAGCGAGTTTTTTGTTCATTTGCGTGATTAAATTTTTGGTCACACTTGACGTACCTCACTCACAAAACTGACTTCCTCACTTTGAAATTGACTTTTATTTACTTTAATTCAAAGAGATAAAGTCAAATGGGTGTGTGTCACTCTAAATGAAGGTTAAGAGAGAGCAGCTAATAGAGGCAGCCAAAACTTATACAGTTTTTTAATCAAAATAAAACATATCAGCCTTCAATGAAAAGTCGAATTTTTTGGTCTGTCTTTTTTACTGTTTTTTGAGACTGCAGATCTACAAAGCTATTGCGGCTATTTTCTGGCAATCTGTCAGCTATGTTTTTTCATTGGTACTTTGAGATTGCAGATCTACGGAGCTATCGTGGCTGTTTTCTGGCAATCAGCAAGATATGTTAATTTTTTTTTGGTTTAATGTTTTTCTATTCCGAACTGTCTTGTTTGGTCTTTGTTTACTTTAAAGTTCATTTTGCATCTTTCATCAGATAGCTTTAGTTTTTAAATCATTGTTAGCATCAACTTATCAACTTTTGGTAGTGATAGTGTCTCAGCACATTTATCAGTGATATCTACTCAAGGGTTGGCGCTATTATTATTCTGCTGGTATGTTTGCTATGGTGACAAATCATGTGCAAAATATTTAATCGTATCGTACGGGATGTTTCTCACGCAAGGAAATAGTTCGGGTGATGACATAACAAAATTTAATTGGGACTGTAGACTGATGAATCCACCATAACTAAAATATTCGAAGAATCTAATAATTGAAAAACCATAAAATTTGATGTCTGTCTTTGAGAATAAGGATATTATTGATAATCAAGAAACAAATTTTTTGTAGGATATTTTTTGTTTTAGTTTTTGGCAGGTCTTGGTCGCTTTGTTCTTATTAAGTTAAAAATTGTTCTATCCGGTCCCCTACAGCCACTGCCTCTAATTTTCTTCTGAAAAAAATTGTTGGAGTAAATTTTCTCTGTAAACGTCTTGGTCTTCTTTTCCATAATCTAATACTGAGTGTTCTAACAGCTTTAGTTTCTGAAAACGCTTTTTTTAAAAACGTTTTGTTGCTTGACCCAATGAAATGGGGATGATATTTTGTATTGAACCAAAAAAATATGACACCCTTCATTTTTGGTGGTGCTAATCGGCGACTGGCTGCTGCTTTCTCTGTTGTGTATCAATCAAAACAAGAATGGAATGATTCAGTTATCTACGAGAACACTCTTTATCCGGCTTTTCCTAACCTGTTTTTTATGATGTCGGCTTCCTTGTGATATTGCAAGTCGGTTTTTTATATTAACTCTTTTTTGCCGTTTTGTTTAGGGTAATTATCTGTCTTCTCTGAAAAAATTATGGGCCTGTCTGTTAATCCATGAAATTTTTTAAAAAACTATATGGGTCAGTAATCCTCCTCCCTCTCATGGTAGAGATACAAAGCTCTTCCGATTGACGGTATCCAATTGAAATTTCTTAAAATTTGTACCTAGGACATATTGAGGACAGGGAAATGGAAATTATTTGTTTTCAGACGTATTAACCGAAATTTGAGCAATATTATCATCCATTTTGGACCTTTAAATTTCTTTACTGATGTTATCATTAGTACATTTAGAGTGGTCTCTCAATGTGGGAAAATTATAGCGGTCCCTCATTGTTTTGGTCGAATAATACGTGGCTAATGATTTGGCTTTCTCTCACCTTTTTAGATACATTAAAATTCTCATTTTCAAATGTTATTCTTTAAGACTATAATCAACAGAATTTTTCTCTGTTGACTTTCCCTCCCAGTAATTTTTGTTGAATGAATTACCTGTGTCTAAATTTGCATATCTTTTACGACTGTTTCTCTTGAGCTCAATCTTAATATACCTTACGTTGTCCTGTAATTCTATTTTTTTTACTTTTGTGTTTACGTTTGTTTCGATTCCGATTTTTGTTGCGACCCACTTTAGTTGGGGCGGAACTATATAATCAATTGCGTTTCTTTTCGTAGAATATGGAATTGAAAAGATTGTTTTGCTTTTCCTTGAATACAGGGAATTATCGAGCTTTAAATTGTTTTTCAATAATAGACGGAACTCCGTTTTTTATTCACATTTTCCGCGGTTTTTCGGTAAATTAAACCGATATTTACGAAAAATTGCATAGTTTATTTATGAAATATTAAGATTTTCTTTTGCCAAAAAACTATTACGAGTTTCAACAATTGAATTTTTAAACAACTGAGCAGTGGTTGCACAGCAAAATTTGATGTCATCGTTAAGTTTTGCTATGAAAAAGAATTCGGATTGTATTGTGTCTATCTTTTTTGAAAATTTTGCAATTTACTAATCCCAATTACGAAAAAATCATTTCTCGTTCAATTTTTAAGGTACAATTAGGAGCTGCCTTCATAAACCAATGAGGTCTAATGGAACAATTTTATGTTTTATGAGTAAAACTCATGGGTTTTTTTGCTCCGATAAACTCTTTATGTAAATTTTTAATGAATTCTTGAGATTTTGAATCATTTGATGTTCTATTTGTAGTCCTATGACTAAAATTAATTATCTAATTATGTTTAATAGGATATTTAAAGCATTATCGAACTCTTTTTGTTGATACATAATGCTTTTTTGGTAATATAACCGATAAGTATCCAATTTTCATCATTCTTTTTTGATACGACTTTGGTACTTTGGTCAAATTTTTTTATTCCGGTAACATTTGGTACATCTTTTGTTTTAATGGACGAGCAGCAGACTCAAGATAAATTCTGGTCTGGTCTACTTGTGGAATTTTTAATTTTCAGTTCTAGTTGTGGAAAAATAATCGGATTTTAAAGGGGCAATGTATATGTTTTTTAATATTGAATTGTTTTATTTTGTTTTTATGCTTCTTACAGGCCAGTTTGATTTCAAATCAAAGCTCAATTCTTTACAGGTCTTACATATAGGCAAACAAAGAGCAATAAACTTGAATAATAATTTCAAAAAACTGCATTTGGTTTATGGCTTCAACGCCGCTTGGATAAAAAAAGTTCGCGAAATTTTGAGCTCTGCCTAAAATAAAAGCTTTTGTAGTCTTTTGATTTAGTCTCGGTGATGGCATAAAGTTGATATGATGTAATGTTGGCTTCCTAAGCAGTAACAAGTGGAACTATTTAAACTTTTTTTCAGTTGAAAGTTATGGTTGATTTTTTTACGATTTTGACATTTTGTTTAAAAAATAACTATTTCTTTGAGATTTGCCTCTTGTTTTCTCAATCTCTAACTGTAGCCTGATTAAAGAGAGAGAGAGACAGAGAGAGATAAAGGGAGAGAGAGAAAGAGAGAAAGAGAGAGATAGAGATAGAGAGAGAGGGAGGGAGAGAGCATGTTTTTTCATTGATTTATAAGGTAGTCCTAGTTGTTGTTTTAACATTTTAATAATTGTTTTTGTTACAACGAATTCTCATAATTCTTCGATTTAATTTTTTGAGATTTCCCAATTTTTTATGTTCTCTTATGCTGTCTTGTCCTATCATCGATTTAATGGCGCATTGAGGGAAGGTCACTTATCACAGCGGCGTTTAAAATATGTGCAATTGATTATATTTTTTAATTTTTTTTAGTGAATAGATTTTGATCTTATAGGCTTGGCTTATTTTGCTTTGTTGTTATCCTTGTCTCTTACTCTTCCTAGTGGCAGTTATCATCGGCGCTCTAATGAGTTATTGTTTCATTTATACATTGTTTAGAGCTGAAAGCAATTTTTAAAAGTTATAAACCAATTTTTTTGGACAAGAATTGATTTTTGAAAGTTTTTTCTCATACTCAGTTGTTGGACAATCAACTCAAAAAGGGTTGAGCGGGGTCGGGATATTTTGTGCGGACGCACATTACCGAGCCTCCTTGGTCGCTTTGATCTTACATTGGTACTGGTTCTCGTTGGATTTTTTTCGCTTGGCTCTGAATTTTTGCCGTTGCTTTTTGCAATGTTTGTCTCCTTGAAATAGCTCCTGCATATTATCTGGCAAACCCAAATTTCACACACTTTTTACGTTTCTTGTGTCCTGTTTAGAAATTTTGCTGCTTCCCTGTGATAATTATATTTTGCCTATTACTTTTGTTGCTGACATCGCACATAAAAAGGTCGCTCGTCGTACAAAAGACAAAACTCAGATTCGATTACAAGCAATATGGTTTGTCTATATTTATATAAGCAGCTTTTTATTCTATCCTGTTTTCTCTTCTCTGTTTTTCTTATTTTCCCTTGAGGCTAAATGGGGAAGGAGTGCTCTTAATAGACCCGGAGGCGTCTGTGAGAATGAAAACAATATTCTCTCGGGATTGCGCACTGCGTATCTCATAAAATCTTCAAGTGTCACATTCAATTGTCAGAGGCTGAGGCTGCTTTTAACGAAACTTGACACTAATGTAGTTTTTGTTACTCTCTAATGCAATTTTTCATCTCTCTGTTTTTGACACTCCAACTATATCTCTTATCATTCCGCCCCTATTAATTCATGCATTTACTGTTTTTGGTTACATTTTTTCATTAATAAGTGTTTTTTGATTTTAACACGTTTTGCAATTTTGTTTGTTTAAGGGATAGCATTTCCCAGTGTCCTAAATTTGATCAGCGTGCTCTGCTTTTGTTCCAGTGGCGTTTCTTTTCCCACTAAATGCCTTTAATTCCCCCGATTGCCCCCCAATGCTCTGCTTGTGCCCGCGCCCTTTGTGCTGACCACAGTAAGCTCACGGACTAGCGCAATGGCTGGACATCCTGAGACGTAATATAATTAGCGTGTCTTTTGTTTGCAAAATAATGGAAAGGAAGTGGATGAAATTGCCTTTCTCGACTGTTGCCTCCATCCATTTATTTATTTGCACCTATTTCACCTCTTTCCATACTCCATTCCTACCCTTATCCCATCTCTCTCGCTCTCTCTTCTAGCTTAGGAGTTGTTCCCTGCAGTGCCTATCGCGCCTAAAACTCATTTCAAATTGCCCAAACCCACGTCACAATTAGCCGAAGAGTCCGTTTCACCGAAGCATTGCGGTATGTTCCCGGACCACTTTTTTCTAAGAAAAACGAATTTGTCTCTCGTTGATATCTCGCTGATTTATATGTTCATAGGGGTTGCATTTGGACCTATGCGTTTTAAAAGAAAGGTAGTGAAATATCCCTTGCTTCGGTTTGCCCTAAATTTGTATGTATAGCTGAAATTTGGTCAATATTTTAAGCTTGAAACCATTTGTCAAATTCGAGCTAATTTTTATAATGATCTTTTTGCAAAACAAACTCTCACCAGATGGTTTTCATGGTTCAATGATAGATTGCATAATTGTAAGCGACGTTGAGTATATGAAGATTATGTAGTATAATTTAAACTTTCTTTATTCTGATGTATTCCTTTAACGAAAGTGATAAGAGGGAGGAGTGAGGGTGGGGTTAGGTGGGGTGGGGTGGTGTTTAGTCAAGGTATGCCTTTGACAACATTTATTTGGGATTGTTCGTCTCAAGAGTATGCTGCTAATCGATATACCTGAGAAGGGTGTGTATCACTGTAGCGATGGTGGTGGCAGTGGTATAACGGAAGATGATGGGGGAGAGGTTGTTAGGGGGGGGGGGGGCTGACATGGGTTGTATAGATCTCTTTATTGAATATCTCGTGTATCCTGCTCCCTCCAATTCGATGCCCCACACTCCATAATTTATGTGTGAGTTTCTCTCTCTCTCTCTTATTCTGAATCTGTATAAACGCGTGTTTTTCCGTTCAATTTGACAAACGCAAAGGCGCAACAGCCAGTCAGCCTAGCCCATTTTCATTTACTACCTGCGAATTTATCCATATATCCATAACTTCTTTTACTCTTCAGCTAAAAGCCGAGCACAAAAAGAAGAAGAAAGAAACAAGAGACTGAAAAATTGTACTATTGAGTTTTTGCTCTTTTTCCTTGAAGTAATACTTTCTTTTCTCCTGAACAATACTCTAAAATTTTACTATGAAAAAAGGTGCTGCTATTTTGCTTCTGTTTTCTGCTACTTAGAATACTTTCAGCCGCTTGTTTAGACCTCCTTCAGTATTTTTCCCTAATTGTAACTAAGCTAGCTAGCTTTATTTAAAAAGATGAGCGCATAACTTGCAATAGCTGCTGCCGCTCTTACGTAATATGTATCTTTCTAAATGTGCGCCTGTTGTGTTGTGTGTTTATCCCGATTTTCAGCGAAAAAATCGTGTATACAAAATTTTGTTTTCCCTCTATGCTCGACGACTAAATATATTAAAATAATTGTACGCTCCTCGCATTTCAAACACAAATGCCTATTAAGTTGCATTTAACACATTGCGCGTATATTGAGTGTTGTTTTTATTGCTACTCATATTTTTAATCACATATATGCCTTTGCAACATAGTTCCATATATCTGCACTCTTATGTACATAAATAAAATTTTATGAAAATATTATTAGCTCTGTATAGCATTTATTGTATAGCCTTTTTGTCTCAAACCCCCACCTCCCTTCCCCTTCCCCAACGACAATTTGTCCCGTTTATTTATTATTTAATTCCCAGATGTAGTTATAGTTAGCTTATTAGTTTTGGTTTTGGTTTACAATGATGCAACAAAATACAACACAATAAACACAAAAGAAGTAAACCGGGATTAAAGATTTCCTTTCTTTTGTCATTTGGGAAAATTAGAGCCGTTTAAAAACTTATTCAGTATTTTTACGTTTCACCGATCTTCAATTCGATTCACTCAACCGCTTATCTGTTTGTTATACGTGCATTGACAAACACGCATTAAGCGCATACTTTTTAAAAAAGACCATAGCTTTATTGTAATTCGTTTTTACGCTACGCTTAGACTAGCTGCGCCTGAATATTGTATAAGCAGCCGCGTTCATACCTCACGAATGACAGAAAAAGAAAGAATTTTCATCAAACGGCGCACAGATTCACAGTAAGGACGCTCTTGTTGCTTGATGTTTATGAATATCAACAATAACAACAATAGCAACAACCCAAGAGGAACGGGGCAGTTTATTTATAAAACGCCTTCTGGTAAGTTCACACCTTTCAATGATCACAACAATTGCAGTGTGATTAAGCGTGTCTTTTCTGTATTAGATGCATTATATTAGCCAAATAAAAAGGCTGATCTTTCTGTGCATTGAACATAATTGCGCTGCCACATTTATACTTTATCTCAGCCCACAGTGAACTAAGTAAGATTTTCTTAAATTACGAAATAAATTTTTATTCAATCGAAACAAATAAACAAAAAATATTGTAAAAAACTTAAGAGGTGGAATTTACAGAAACTAAACATAAAAGATCTCTGCTATTAAATGAGAAACATTCACATTCTATGCCTTTCTTTCATTCCTTGCAAAACTACTTTTTAGGACCTCCTACGAGGAATTTTTTTTATTTTTTGCAACGCTAAACGAAAAGAATAGAAGGTACATCATCAGTTTTTCCAAGCGATGAATTTAAAAGGTTTCAACTTTTTTTACTAACTAAGATTGTTAATGTATTAAAAAAACTTATATTTGTCATACCCTTCACCTCTTCAGTGCATACTGCCAACTGTTCATTTTCAATAAAACATAGAAAATTTTTTTCCGACCCACTTTAGTGGGGGAGGAACTATATACTCAATTGGGTATATATCGTCGCTCGATATATTCATCGTAGAGGATAGCGAGCGGTATCATTAGAAAGCTTTTCCAGCGTATAAATTCAGCTTGAAAAGATTTTTTAATAGCCGCACAGCGACAGCTGAGGCTATTATTGGCCTTCTCTTGGTTTTTTTTTATTTCGTCGTCATGATTTTTGTTACGACCATATGACGTCACAGCCAGTTTTTGTTCATTCGTTCATGCAATTTCAACTGAATCGCATGTGTGACGTCATTTTTCGCTCTTAGTGGAGCGAGTTTTTTTGTTCATTCGCGTGATTAAATTTTTGGTCACACTTGACTTACCTCACTCTCGAAAATGACTTCCTCATTTGAAATTGACTTTTATTTACTTTAATTCAAAGAGATAAGGTCAAATGGGTGTGTGCCACTCTAAATGAAGGTTATTTGAGATCAGCTAATAGAGGCAGCAATAACTTATACAGATTTTTAATCAAAATATAACAGATCAGCCTTCAATGAAAAGACGCATTTTTTTGGTCTGTCTTTTCTACTGTTTTTTTTAGACTGCCGATCTACGAATCTATTGCGGCTATTTTCTGGCAATCTGCCAGCTATGTTTTGAATTTTTCTTTTTCCGAGGAGTAACGGAGGATTCAAGATTTGTGAACTTTGGCCTAACTTTCGATGTTCTGTTCACATTTTCGTAATTTCTTGCAAAAAAATTGAAAAAGTTTTTTTGCTAAAATCAAAAGAAACTGTTAACGATAGTCTCATTGGTTTTACAAGGTTTTGCGTTTAAGGATAGAACAGAGTCGGTGAATGTTTTAGTAGAATATAAAGCTAAATTTTTTAAAACTCAGCCTGTTTTCTTTTTTTCATCACAAAAAAATGCCCTAAAAAATGCCTATTTGGGGCCCTTTCTCCAGTTTGACCGAAGGGGCACAAGTAAAAAAATCCACTGTTTCCAAAAAAAAATTTCAAGAAGCAACATTTTTATGGCTTTCGTTAACCTAAACCTATATTTATGAAAAATGCTTTGTTTATTTGTGATATACTAAGATTTTCAATTGCCTAAAAACATTACCGAATTTTTTTTTTTGAACAATTGAGTTTCTTAACAGCCGCGCAGCTATAGCAAGACCAATGGTAGCGTCATCGTTGATTTTTGCATCGAAAAAGGATTCGTATTGTATTTTGGGTCTGTCTTTTTTGAAAATTTTGTTGCATTTTTTTTCGTCCCAAATACAAGAAAATCTTTTTTCAGTTAAGTTTTCAAATAATGAGAGGCCCGTTTGTGTTCCCATAATATCCAGTGAAGCAATATCGTTTTTCCTCAGTAAAGCTCATTTATGGATCCCATCGATTGTATTCGTAAGGTTTACATGATTCCTTCAGATGTACCAGCGTTTGAGGTATTTTGTAGTCTTATGACTGAGTCTAATTGATCAAAACTCTAAATAAGTATCTAGAAGTTTGTTACAGAAACTAATGCCTTCAGTTTATACATATTGTTTTTTGGCAATATCACTCTATACGTATCATCTATTTTCGATATGCAGAACTTTTGATCAAATTAGCTATTTCGGTAACAACTGGAAAACGTTTTGAATTTTTGGGCAAAAACAAGTTCGAAACCAGTTTTGGTCTAGTAGTTGAATTATTTGTTCCAAAAATTTTTCGGATTTTAAGGGGCGCTGTAAAGATTTTGTTGAAAGCTTTGGCCTTTTTTGTTTTTTTTTTGCAGACCAGAATGCTTATCGCAATCCAGAACAATTTCAAATCAAAAGGTCAATCATTGAATTGTCAAATTCACTTGCAATGGATGCCTATTAGCTTTCACAGCAACTTCAGCTAGCATCATATGGTTCTTTCGTTTCATCACAATTTTAAGAAAATGGTTTGTGAAATTTTGAATTTGGACTGTTTTCAATGTTAATGTGCAACCTTTCGGCTTCCTCTCATTAAAGCCATCTACAGTTGGCTTCCTTAGTGGTAGCCAGTAAACTATTCACCTTTTTTTCGAAAATTTTTGGTTGTTATGTCTTAAGCTTAAAAAAATCTTGTTCCCAAAAAAGTCTTATTTTGGGACTTGGCACTTTCAATATTATTTCTTCATATTTTCAGAGTAATCTTTTCTACAACTGAAGTCTTGTCTGATCATCAAGTTAATGGTACATTATTGACAAGACGCGTATCACATTAAAAGTGTTGAAGAACAGCGCAATTGATCAAATTCAATATTTTTAGTGAAGAATTGTTCATCTTTTAGGCTTCGACAGTCAACACTACAGTTGAAGACAAATGTGAAAAATTCAATTTAGTTCTTCGAGAAATTGAATCTGCGACCCCTGTCATCCATCCATAAAAGATCGGATAGAAAACCACAAAAATTCAAGTTTTTTTCAAATAAATCGTGTATGACCAAAAATATCCAACGCAAACACGTCAGTGGTGTAAAAATTGTCGCATTAGATGAGATTTGCTTATATTGAGAAAGCGATGCAAGAAGAACAATAAAGTCACACAACAACAAAATTTAATTACATGCGAAAATTTAAGTCCAATTTAAAAAACAATAAAAAAGTCAAGATTGCGTCAGATATAACTAAAACGGGGCAAATAACTTCTACTTCGCTAGAAAAGTTATAGAACCACTCTATAATAGGGCTAAGTAACAATTAGGCAAAAAACCAAAAAAAGAACAGAAAAATGGCTTATATTTTCATAAACAATTAATTTCAAAGTAATGGATGGCAATTGAAAACTTCCAACATGTTTATGATCACCCAGATTTCTATAGGAGGGCATTAATACCTGTTTCTTTGTTCAATTTATGCGGTTACCAAAAAGAACAACAATTAGGTACAACAAACAAAAATTCGATTAAAATTTGCAAGACAAAGCTAACAAAATTTGTTCAATAAAGTCTTCCTCGAATGCCAATAATGAGGTTTGTGACCTCTAATTAATGAGAACTGTCATCAAGTAAAAAAAAGAGAGAAAAACGGCAGAATCAAAAAACAGTTTTGTATTTTTCGAAAAATTTTTACTTTCAAAGTCACGAAAGACATTAGCTAAAAAATGAAAAAATATCTCCAATTGTTTATTCGTCCAAAACAAGCGTTTGAGATCCGTAATTATTCAGAATATGTCTTAAGTCTGCAATAATAACATCAAATATAGACAAAAATCAAAAATTTATTTGCTTTTTTGCGTAAAACTTGTGTAAATTCAAAACAAAACTCTTCAAAAACATTAATTTTCTTACGTTTGTGCTTTCCAATGAGGACACTTATTTCATATGTGACCTGTAGTTAACAAGACTGGATAACAAATTGACAAAAAAACAAAATTGCGAAGTTAAAAAATCTTTATTTTTGAAAACAATTAATTTTAAATTCTTTAAAGCCATCAGCTATCTACTCAAATCAGAATATTGGCTCATTTATTCCTCCATAAAAAGCCAATGAGATGTGTTATTATCCAGGAAACATCAAATGACTAAAGAGACGAAATAATAACTACAGTTAAAGACAAATGAAAAAATTTCAATTATCTTCTTCGAGAAAGGGGTGCCGAAGCTGCTTAAAACATAATTTTTGCCTTTCAAAACTTTTATATGTTCAATTGTGTCTTATTTTGAACGTGAATAATGCAATATGTGAACTGTCAATAAAAAGATAGTGTGATAAATCGAGAAATGACCGTCAAAAATTATTTGAATAGAAAGAGGAGGATGAAGAAGCATTCTTTCTTTGCTGACACTAAGCTACAAGTTGACCAAACTGAAAGAAAAATTGCTACAAAAATCAATAAGCCATTGTTTATAAGTCAAAACATTTTTAGAAGTCAAATCGACCCTAATCCTTCGAGTAAAGAAACTAGATACATCAATATTGGACTGCTTAGGAAGCCAATTGGACCTATCAACAGTGAGTTTTGATTTGAATTATTCTTCTCTTTAATCAACAATAAAAGATCAGTTTTTTAAAAAAAGGCCCCACTGATTACAATCTGAATTTTTTTTGGATTGTAACATTTCCAGATCGGACCAATACCAGCCTTGCTAATGCTGTTCGTCCATTTAAAACACTCAGTTGTTTCCAATGTTTTAGATCCAGATAATTTGTAAGTTAAAGATGAAAAATAAATGCTGTGTTTTTGATAATCATAGAGTAAAGTTAGCAGAAAAACGGTAAATTTTTAATTCCCGAATACTCTCAAGGAAAGTGAAAATGTGTCATATTCCCTTTGTAGTTTGCAATGATTGTGTTAGTTGTTTTTTGGGTTTGTACATCCGGCAAATTTAATCAAATTGGACTTGAGAAGCCTATTTTGGGATAATTTGAGACAAAAAAGCTGAATTTAGCCAAAATTTTAGCCAAATCTAAATCAAAATAGTCAACGAGACTTTTTGTCTCTAAAAAATCAACATTGTCATTGTTACTAATTTTTACAAATTTAGCAAAATTGACGAAATTTTCGGCAAAAATTCCGTTATATATATTCAAGAAAACTTGAATATAAATAACGCGAAAATTTAAACCACGATAACTCGCTCTAGAAAATGGAATTAAAAAAATCCTTTTAATTCCATTTTCTACGCTGGACGGGCTCTTTAATGATACCGCTCACAACTCTCTACGATAAATATATTGGTCGGTCAAAATTGTCTGAACAAAAAAAACCAGTTGAGTATATAGTCCCCCCCTCAAGAGGGGTCGGAACAATAATCTCTTCAACGTACAGAATTGTTCAAGTTTTGCTCATATCACGAACAAGTTTTAATCGTTTCATGAAAAGCTATGAAATTAGAAAAACGCTTTCAGCTGACACCTCCAACTCACTCATTCACTTTCTCAAGTTTCTTCATAGTTTCAAAGTGCTATTTTCAAACTGGCAATGAAATGGAGTTTTTTGTATTTTCTTCAAACATTATTTTTCAAGCGTTCTAATGACTTGGTTTTCCTTCAATACATGACACAAAAGGAAAAGATACAGGAAAAAATGAAAAATGGTGCTAATTTGTTACCCCGTGCTGATAAGCCTAACGAAAACGCATTTCGAAGCGAAATTTTAAAAACTTTCTGTTTTGATAATATTATTAATGTACAATAAAGGCGTACGTTCCCTTAATTATTTTAAGATCAAAGTTGAACAGAAAAAACGTGTGCTGAATTTTGTCAGAGTTATCCCAGAACGCAGAAGAGTACAAAAATCCACGCGTCTCTATCAATTTTTATTCCCTACAAAGAATGACCGCTATATGAATTAGGTCCATAACAAATTTTGTCGTTCGGTGAAAAATATGTTCCTCAACAATTTATTGAATATAGGTGTTTTCCTTAAAGTTCATTTTTTTAATAAATCTATGTAAATTTGTACAACAGATTCGTGGCACTTGGGTGTTGCTTAAAAAAATTGACAGTTGTTTTATTAAATTTTCATAATTGGCTGCTGGTGATAACTGTTTGCAGTTGTGTAACATGCTGTACCACGAGTTTGATTTGATTGTTCCACAAGAATGTGTGGCTCCTCTGTATGGCTCCTAGTTTTCACCATTTTCAATGATATTTTTTATAATAAAAAATAAACTGTTTCAACGTCATAAAAGCTTTTGCGTCAGTTAGAAGCAGTTTTGTTTGAAATAGGTTGTTATTTCGTTCCATTCCCTTGTAATAAGAAAGCTATCCAAGTGCCAATTACATTGATAGCCAAAAATTTTGCATCATTTAACTATTTTAGAATGGTAGCTATTCTTTTGGAAGTGTTCAGTCTTTTTTAAGAACAAGAATTTTTACTTCAACCCGCTCTTTATTTTCTTCTGCAACACTTTTTTTATATAACTCGTTGAAGACAAAAAAACAATGATTTCCGAACCATATCACGGAGTATACAACTGATGTTAGTCCGACAGTGTAAATATTTTCAAAATACTCATTACTTTAACATTACAACGAAAAACTTTAATGAATTCAATTTTCGTCGCCTATTAAACAATTTTTTACTCTTTTATACGTCAACCAAACGAGAGTAAGTCTAAATCATATTTCCATTATTAAAGTCACATCAAATTAAACAAGTCATCTTCTACAAACAAGGGTTTAAGTTAAAAACTGAGCAGAAGAAATTTCTAAGCAGCTTGGGGAATTTTTTTGTCTTTTTATTTTAATTTCACTTGGTAGTTAATTCCAATCTAGTATCACCAATCTTACAAATGAGTTCTGCATTTTGTTAGAAACAAATTTTGGATTCCCGAACAACTTTTTTGTCCTGAGGAAAAGCTAAGTCTTTTAGACGGTCAAATATTAATAATTTTCTATCGGGTCACATTCTTGAAAACATGAGAGTGCTTTAAAGTTAGTTCAGAAAAGAGATGAATGACTTTAAAACTTTATCATTGTAAGTGTTCAATACTTTTTTCTAATTTATTGATTCGAACATTACTGTCCTGTTTCCAACATTGTTGTCTTACTTATAGTCCAAAAGACTATATCCAAAGGACAAAGTAAAATTCAAAGATGAAGCTATTTCCTCCTTATAGACCAAGTGCGTAACTAATTGTGATTTTTTTCAATTATATCAGCTTTTAAATTTAACAGAGCGACGTAATGGTTTCAACTTCAAGTTTGTTATTCGTAAGTTATCAGCTTAAAAAACCTTCCAGTCATACAATTTCTTGCTGAATCTAAACCTGCTAACTCTAGAGAGCAAAAGGATTTAGTCGATTAAAGAAATGAGAAACAATAAACAAGAATGAATACTATTTTCTGAAGTTACAATTTTTGGCTTTTCTTAGGGCCAAAATGCATTTTCCAATTTAAAGCTTAGTGTTGTTTTAAAATTTGCTCTAATGAAATAACTCTTTTGAAATTTTTTATCATTGCCCCTGTCTGATTCAGGAGCAGATATGTGGTCCCACTTATGATGAACCCAAATTCATCAGCACATTTTGAGGTTTTAGTTACCTGAGCAGATTTTAGATACAGAAAAGGAGAAACTGAGAAATTAATAAAATAATGTCTCAATTTATCGTAGATAAGTAAAAAAAAATAACTGTAACAGTTTTCTAATTAATGTATTCAGTTTTTTACAAGCTTTTTAAAGCACCTATAGTTTAGAACTTTCAAAAAATGTCAAATAAAACTTTCGTGTTCTCGTCAATATTTTTTGCATTCCACTATTTGACGCTCGGTTGCTTAGTTAGCGTATATAACTCGCAGCTGTCAAGTCACAACTTGAGTTAACACGATGGTTATTAAACTAGTTTAAGTCTTTAGTAAATATTTAACTAATTCTATTTCTCTGCTATTATAGTTGAGTTAAGTCACTAAGTTCGATTTGCGATCAAAACTGTTTGATTTGTACATTCTTAGCGCTCGTGCTAAATTAATTTGGAATGACAAAACATTAATTTCTTGAAAACTTTTTAGAACTTGTTAATAAGTTTACAATGATGGTTTTAGAGCTCGAAAGGATTAAAGCATCCCGTATTTAACTTTGTGTGGAATGAGATTGCAGTTGGATAACGCGCGCAAATTCCGTCAAAAACCCTCATCTCACAAAAACTCGATCGATTACGAGAGTAAAGTACTAAAACAAGAAAGTGGAGGAATTATGGCGAAGTTCTTCCACAAATCAGCTATCAAATTTTTACTTTTCCTCTGGATTGTTTCGTCATTTGCGTACTTGCTCCTTTTTCGATCTCTTTTGAACGATAAAGATGCGAATGAGTTTGACAAAGCGGAGGAATCGAACCAAATATACCCAATGGAACCCACTTGGAGTTCGAACCACGGACCCGTAAATCTAACCCGATCTTTGGTTAATATCTGGAGTTGCGATGATTTGGAAAACGAGATTAGAGACCTAACCACATCATATTCGTTTGGTCGGGGAAGGAAAGCAGGTATGAACAAACACACTAGTTATTGCCTTATGATGATGGAATCGTTTCAGCGATGCTTTGGATTCGTCCACAACGCAGATAACTCTTCACACTTGCTGCCAAATGCAAAATTTGGACTGTTTTCAATGTTAATGTGCAACCTTTCGGCTTCCTCTCATTAAAGCCATCTACAGTTGGCTTCCTTAGTGGTAGCCAGTAAACTATTCACCTTTTTTTCGAAAATTTTTGGTTGTTATGTCTTAAGCTTAAAAAAATCTTGTTCCCAAAAAAGTCTTATTTTGGGACTTGGCACTTTCAATATTATTTCTTCATATTTTCAGAGTAATCTTTTCTACAACTGAAGTCTTGTCTGATCATCAAGTTAATGGTACATTATTGACAAGACGCGTATCACATTAAAAGTGTTGAAGAACAGCGCAATTGATCAAATTCAATATTTTTAGTGAAGAATTGTTCATCTTTTAGGCTTCGACAGTCAACACTACAGTTGAAGACAAATGTGAAAAATTCAATTTAGTTCTTCGAGAAATTGAATCTGCGACCCCTGTCATCCATCCATAAAAGATCGGATAGAAAACCACAAAAATTCAAGTTTTTTTCAAATAAATCGTGTATGACCAAAAATATCCAACGCAAACACGTCAGTGGTGTAAAAATTGTCGCATTAGATGAGATTTGCTTATATTGAGAAAGCGATGCAAGAAGAACAATAAAGTCACACAACAACAAAATTTAATTACATGCGAAAATTTAAGTCCAATTTAAAAAACAATAAAAAAGTCAAGATTGCGTCAGATATAACTAAAACGGGGCAAATAACTTCTACTTCGCTAGAAAAGTTATAGAACCACTCTATAATAGGGCTAAGTAACAATTAGGCAAAAAACCAAAAAAAGAACAGAAAAATGGCTTATATTTTCATAAACAATTAATTTCAAAGTAATGGATGGCAATTGAAAACTTCCAACATGTTTATGATCACCCAGGTTTCTATAGGAGGGCATTAATACCTGTTTCTTTGTTCAATTTATGCGGTTACCAAAAAGAACAACAATTAGGTACAACAAACAAAAATTCGATTAAAATTTGCAAGACAAAGCTAACAAAATTTGTTCAATAAAGTCTTCCTCGAATGCCAATAATGAGGTTTGTGACCTCTAATTAATGAGAACTGTCATCAAGTAAAAAAAAGAGAGAAAAACGGCAGAATCAAAAAACAGTTTTGTATTTTTCGAAAAATTTTTACTTTCAAAGTCACGAAAGACATTAGCTAAAAAATGAAAAAATATCTCCAATTGTTTATTCGTCCAAAACAAGCGTTTGAGATCCGTAATTATTCAGAATATGTCTTAAGTCTGCAATAATAACATCAAATATAGACAAAAATCAAAAATTTATTTGCTTTTTTGCGTAAAACTTGTGTAAATTCAAAACAAAACTCTTCAAAAACATTAATTTTCTTACGTTTGTGCTTTCCAATGAGGACACTTATTTCATATGTGACCTGTAGTTAACAAGACTGGATAACAAATTGACAAAAAAACAAAATTGCGAAGTTAAAAAATCTTTATTTTTGAAAACAATTAATTTTAAATTCTTTAAAGCCATCAGCTATCTACTCAAATCAGAATATTGGCTCATTTATTCCTCCATAAAAAGCCAATGAGATGTGTTATTATCCAGGAAACATCAAATGACTAAAGAGACGAAATAATAACTACAGTTAAAGACAAATGAAAAAATTTCAATTATCTTCTTCGAGAAAGGGGTGCCGAAGCTGCTTAAAACATAATTTTTGCCTTTCAAAACTTTTATATGTTCAATTGTGTCTTATTTTGAACGTGAATAATGCAATATGTGAACTGTCAATAAAAAGATAGTGTGATAAATCGAGAAATGACCGTCAAAAATTATTTGAATAGAAAGAGGAGGATGAAGAAGCATTCTTTCTTTGCTGACACTAAGCTACAAGTTGACCAAACTGAAAGAAAAATTGCTACAAAAATCAATAAGCCATTGTTTATAAGTCAAAACATTTTTAGAAGTCAAATCGACCCTAATCCTTCGAGTAAAGAAACTAGATACATCAATATTGGACTGCTTAGGAAGCCAATTGGACCTATCAACAGTGAGTTTTGATTTGAATTATTCTTCTCTTTAATCAACAATAAAAGATCAGTTTTTTAAAAAAAGGCCCCACTGATTACAATCTGAATTTTTTTTGGATTGTAACATTTCCAGATCGGACCAATACCAGCCTTGCTAATGCTGTTCGTCCATTTAAAACACTCAGTTGTTTCCAATGTTTTAGATCCAGATAATTTGTAAGTTAAAGATGAAAAATAAATGCTGTGTTTTTGATAATCATAGAGTAAAGTTAGCAGAAAAACGGTAAATTTTTAATTCCCGAATACTCTCAAGGAAAGTGAAAATGTGTCATATTCCCTTTGTAGTTTGCAATGATTGTGTTAGTTGTTTTTTGGGTTTGTACATCCGGCAAATTTAATCAAATTGGACTTGAGAAGCCTATTTTGGGATAATTTGAGACAAAAAAGCTGAATTTAGCCAAAATTTTAGCCAAATCTAAATCAAAATAGTCAACGAGACTTTTTGTCTCTAAAAAATCAACATTGTCATTGTTACTAATTTTTACAAATTTAGCAAAATTGACGAAATTTTCGGCAAAAATTCCGTTATATATATTCAAGAAAACTTGAATATAAATAACGCGAAAATTTAAACCACGATAACTCGCTCTAGAAAATGGAATTAAAAAAATCCTTTTAATTCCATTTTCTACGCTGGACGGGCTCTTTAATGATACCGCTCACAACTCTCTACGATAAATATATTGATCGGTCAAAATTGTCTGAACAAAAAAAACCAGTTGAGTATATAGTCCCCCCCTCAAGAGGGGTCGGAACAATAATCTCTTCAACGTACAGAATTGTTCAAGTTTTGCTCATATCACGAACAAGTTTTAATCGTTTCATGAAAAGCTATGAAATTAGAAAAACGCTTTCAGCTGACACCTCCAACTCACTCATTCACTTTCTCAAGTTTCTTCATAGTTTCAAAGTGCTATTTTCAAACTGGCAATGAAATGGAGTTTTTTGTATTTTCTTCAAACATTATTTTTCAAGCGTTCTAATGACTTGGTTTTCCTTCAATACATGACACAAAAGGAAAAGATACAGGAAAAAATGAAAAATGGTGCTAATTTGTTACCCCGTGCTGATAAGCCTAACGAAAACGCATTTCGAAGCGAAATTTTAAAAACTTTCTGTTTTGATAATATTATTAATGTACAATAAAGGCGTACGTTCCCTTAATTATTTTAAGATCAAAGTTGAACAGAAAAAACGTGTGCTGAATTTTGTCAGAGTTATCCCAGAACGCAGAAGAGTACAAAAATCCACGCGTCTCTATCAATTTTTATTCCCTACAAAGAATGACCGCTATATGAATTAGGTCCATAACAAATTTTGTCGTTCGGTGAAAAATATGTTCCTCAACAATTTATTGAATATAGGTGTTTTCCTTAAAGTTCATTTTTTTAATAAATCTATGTAAATTTGTACAACAGATTCGTGGCACTTGGGTGTTGCTTAAAAAAATTGACAGTTGTTTTATTAAATTTTCATAATTGGCTGCTGGTGATAACTGTTTGCAGTTGTGTAACATGCTGTACCACGAGTTTGATTTGATTGTTCCACAAGAATGTGTGGCTCCTCTGTATGGCTCCTAGTTTTCACCATTTTCAATGATATTTTTTATAATAAAAAATAAACTGTTTCAACGTCATAAAAGCTTTTGCGTCAGTTAGAAGCAGTTTTGTTTGAAATAGGTTGTTATTTCGTTCCATTCCCTTGTAATAAGAAAGCTATCCAAGTGCCAATTACATTGATAGCCAAAAATTTTGCATCATTTAACTATTTTAGAATGGTAGCTATTCTTTTGGAAGTGTTCAGTCTTTTTTAAGAACAAGAATTTTTACTTCAACCCGCTCTTTATTTTCTTCTGCAACACTTTTTTTATATAACTCGTTGAAGACAAAAAAACAATGATTTCCGAACCATATCACGGAGTATACAACTGATGTTAGTCCGACAGTGTAAATATTTTCAAAATACTCATTACTTTAACATTACAACGAAAAACTTTAATGAATTCAATTTTCGTCGCCTATTAAACAATTTTTTACTCTTTTATACGTCAACCAAACGAGAGTAAGTCTAAATCATATTTCCATTATTAAAGTCACATCAAATTAAACAAGTCATCTTCTACAAACAAGGGTTTAAGTTAAAAACTGAGCAGAAGAAATTTCTAAGCAGCTTGGGGAATTTTTTTGTCTTTTTATTTTAATTTCACTTGGTAGTTAATTCCAATCTAGTATCACCAATCTTACAAATGAGTTCTGCATTTTGTTAGAAACAAATTTTGGATTCCCGAACAACTTTTTTGTCCTGAGGAAAAGCTAAGTCTTTTAGACGGTCAAATATTAATAATTTTCTATCGGGTCACATTCTTGAAAACATGAGAGTGCTTTAAAGTTAGTTCAGAAAAGAGATGAATGACTTTAAAACTTTATCATTGTAAGTGTTCAATACTTTTTTCTAATTTATTGATTCGAACATTACTGTCCTGTTTCCAACATTGTTGTCTTACTTATAGTCCAAAAGACTATATCCAAAGGACAAAGTAAAATTCAAAGATGAAGCTATTTCCTCCTTATAGACCAAGTGCGTAACTAATTGTGATTTTTTTCAATTATATCAGCTTTTAAATTTAACAGAGCGACGTAATGGTTTCAACTTCAAGTTTGTTATTCGTAAGTTATCAGCTTAAAAAACCTTCCAGTCATACAATTTCTTGCTGAATCTAAACCTGCTAACTCTAGAGAGCAAAAGGATTTAGTCGATTAAAGAAATGAGAAACAATAAACAAGAATGAATACTATTTTCTGAAGTTACAATTTTTGGCTTTTCTTAGGGCCAAAATGCATTTTCCAATTTAAAGCTTAGTGTTGTTTTAAAATTTGCTCTAATGAAATAACTCTTTTGAAATTTTTTATCATTGCCCCTGTCTGATTCAGGAGCAGATATGTGGTCCCACTTATGATGAACCCAAATTCATCAGCACATTTTGAGGTTTTAGTTACCTGAGCAGATTTTAGATACAGAAAAGGAGAAACTGAGAAATTAATAAAATAATGTCTCAATTTATCGTAGATAAGTAAAAAAAATAACTGTAACAGTTTTCTAATTAATGTATTCAGTTTTTTACAAGCTTTTTAAAGCACCTATAGTTTAGAACTTTCAAAAAATGTCAAATAAAACTTTCGTGTTCTCGTCAATATTTTTTGCATTCCACTATTTGACGCTCGGTTGCTTAGTTAGCGTATATAACTCGCAGCTGTCAAGTCACAACTTGAGTTAACACGATGGTTATTAAACTAGTTTAAGTCTTTAGTAAATATTTAACTAATTCTATTTCTCTGCTATTATAGTTGAGTTAAGTCACTAAGTTCGATTTGCGATCAAAACTGTTTGATTTGTACATTCTTAGCGCTCGTGCTAAATTAATTTGGAATGACAAAACATTAATTTCTTGAAAACTTTTTAGAACTTGTTAATAAGTTTACAATGATGGTTTTAGAGCTCGAAAGGATTAAAGCATCCCGTATTTAACTTTGTGTGGAATGAGATTGCAGTTGGATAACGCGCGCAAATTCCGTCAAAAACCCTCATCTCACAAAAACTCGATCGATTACGAGAGTAAAGTACTAAAACAAGAAAGTGGAGGAATTATGGCGAAGTTTTTCCACAAATCAGCTATCAAATTTTTACTTTTCCTCTGGATTGTTTCGTCATTTGCGTACTTGCTCCTTTTTCGATCTCTTTTGAACGATAAAGATGCGAATGAGTTTGACAAAGCGGAGGAATCGAACCAAATATACCCAATGGAACCCACTTGGAGTTCGAACCACGGACCCGTAAATCTAACCCGATCTTTGGTTAATATCTGGAGTTGCGATGATTTGGAAAACGAGATTAGAGACCTAACCACATCATATTCGTTTGGTCGGGGAAGGAAAGCAGGTATGAACAAACACACTAGTTATTGCCTTATGATGATGGAATCGTTTCAGCGATGCTTTGGATTCGTCCACAACGCAGATAACTCTTCACACTTGCTGCCAAATCCCTTTGTGACCTCTAACGATCGTGCAAGTTTTGACCAGAATGCTCTCAAATATCAATCTGCTCATATTTACTTTGTGCACGTTATGAAGTCGAGTGGAACGTCAATAGAAGGAGTCTTGAGGAAAAGGGCGCGTATTTCACGAGGGAAGCTTCAGCAAGTTTTAAACTATTATTGCTCTCACATGCTTTATTTCTACAAAGAAGCCAAAAATCACCCTGACAATAGATACATATCCTTAGACAAACGATCGTATGGATTGCATAAAATGATACCCAACCCTGGCTATTACATAACAATATTACGCAATCCTGTTGACCGTTTTGTGTCAATGTATTATTATATCAAACAACACAGATATCCAATTTTACTAGATGATCAGCTTTTTGACGACGTGTTTAAAAGCAAAGATTTGAATGACTTTTTGGAGAATACAAAAAACAAACAACTGCCTTTTTTTGACAATCATTCCATCAGAATGTTCCAATTTGACAGATATCCGGAGGTATTTTCCACATTTTCAGGAGGTCCTGATACGTACATTCCAGGTGTTACAGAGATTGTGAAAATTAACCAATCACATTATGAGGAAGCTTTGAGAAATTTGCGCAATTGTGCCTTTGTTGGAATTACGGAACGTTTCGACGAGAGTCAAAGGATGCTGGAGAAAATGCTGGGTATGGAAAGTTCTAGAACATTAGCTATCAATGTCAATCAAAATTACGACAAAAAGGGAATCACGGATGAGCAACGAAAGTTGATTGAACCTAGAATTGTTTATGACTCCAAATTTTACAAAGAAGCTAAACTAATATTTAGATCGCAATATGATAACTACTTGAAGTTTTTTCGGGAATAGTTCTTTATGCTAGGGTTATAAATGTTTATTAATCCTTATATGTAAATTTTGTGCTCCTTTAATATAATATTTTATGAATTAATTCAAAATGTTTAATCCGTATCACAAAAAAAACCTTTTATTGTTCGCGTCATTTCTTTTGTGTAACTGACGAGTTTTGCTATTAGCTGTAGAGTAAAGTCGTTACTATCATTTTTATTGATACTCCTTATCTTGAAGAACTGCATGAGTTAGGGTTATTTTGAAATTTTGCGTTAATCTTACTGAAACTTCAATTTTTACTTATAGAATTTTGAGTTTCTCGTAGTTTTGCATTGAAGTCAATCGCATACACATTTCTTAATTGCTTAAAGAGAGATAGTCTCTTTGCCGCGACCTTTGGTGTTCTTATAAAAGGAAGGGCAGCATTCCGCAAATAATTGTTCCAACACGTTTTTCTAAAATGGGAGAATATATATGCGAGGCTGGCTTTTCTTCTTCAGTCAAACTTTCATTTTTGTTTACGCATCCGAGGGAATTAAAAAAACAAACACAGTTTTGGGGCTTTTAGAGGCTGCGCTTTAATTATATTTTGATTTTTAAATTACCAGTTTTATCCCGGATGAAGGGGGAACAGTTAAAAATGGAAGTTAAATTGGAAAAAAAGGCTAGCACGAGAAATCTGTAATTGGTGTACATTGAAAGTAGACTCTTCTGAAATTTCATTTTGTTTTATTCGAAACTAATTTGAGCTATACAATATTGACACAAGAGAAATGAAAAGTTTACAGCAGAGAAGAATTAATTTGACAAAAATTTGAAGAGAACTAAGTTTTTTTTGCCTTTTTCTCATTTTTATCTTCTAGAGCTCTGTCTCATTTTCTGGTCATCTATTTT